>NW_017307395.1:214906-224524 GCF_000935625.1 Nanorana parkeri | reverse complement strand
CCTGTTGTCACCAGACAGTTGTCCACAATAGGACACAAGCACACTCCAGGTTATTACACCTTGCCACTGCTGTACACCAGGGGGGGCCACCATCTGGTGCCTACTCACGTGCAGGAGGATGGTTGCCTTCCCTGAGTGATGGAAGGGAACCTTGGCCAGAAATCGGGTGGGGGTCCGATAGGGAATCCCTGTAGGCACTGCAGCAGGTAATCCTGGAGTAGGTCCCAATGCCTAGCAGGGTAAGGCTCAGCCCAAAGGCAAACAAACATGAGCCCTAAAAATAACAAACATTACGATGTCCCTGTGTAGCCGGCGGAAACACAAAAAAACTGACTTGGGATGGAAGGAGGAGTCTATTTATTTAATGTGGTTGATGTGTTTCCTGTTGCAGGCAGGCGGAGCCTATATCTCGATGGCTGTCCTGGAAGATGACTGGGGAAAAGTACCCTTGCAGAGGGGCTAACCCAGCACTCTAAGGGTTAAGTGCTCGTTTTGTCTCAGGGGGCTCAAATAAAGCCGATATACTGATCTGATCCTCCATCCCATGGCGGTCGGCACTCATCACTTTCCCCCTCCGCTATGAACGTTGCTCAGCGTCCTCATATCTAAATGCAACTCAATGGACCTGCATTAAACATCATGACATCAAAGGTCCTTAGACTTCCAGAGCCCGGGGGAGAAGAGGCTGCGGGGACCGGTCTTGCAGCCAAGCAGGACTGAGAATCAGGTGAGTAGATTTGACCCACCTAGACAAAACGAGTATCAGTGGGGGCAGCCCCCACTGCAAGGGTGAGTTTGTGAAATTCCAGGGGAGGGGGGGGGTTCTCCTTTAAGTTCGGGGATACACAGCACCTTATTCTGGGTTGTACAGCATCTCTTACTTGCAGGATTGTTGTCTGAACAAATATTTTGGGCCCCCACAGGTGCTGGCTGTCTCAGCACACTCAGAGCGTTGGAGGCGGAGACTGTGAGGACGGGATCGCCGGCCTGGAGAGAAGAACCACATATCAGAAATGTGTTTATAGAGCTTGATATCGCTTTCCAGCTGAACACACTGACCTTGTAGAAGCTGGAGAAGACCGGGACACTTTCAGAGGGGACAGAGAAGGAAGAGCCTTTGTATGGCTGACTGACTGACAGGAAGTTCGATGCATCCACTGTCCGCGGGGTGACAAAGTAATTTAGGGAGGCTGCAAAGACAGAGAGAACACACAGACTGTTACCTGCAATGGGGTCATGAAGGTGGGACCAGAATAATCACCTGCAATGGGGACGCAGATGGACACATGTTTCTCTTAAAGAGATTTTTTTTTCCGCGAAAAGAAAATACACGGTACATCCGGGTATGGAGGAGGGTCATGTGACTTATTAGCCTTCCCTTCATGTGATGGCCGAGACTGGTCATGTGGGGGTGAGGAGAAAGACCTCAGCCCTGTGTAAGCACATTGGAGAATACACAGGGCGTCCTTTCTTCTCTCCCGGTGGTTGAAGAGAGCAGCAGGGGGGAGCGCAGGGGAGAGAAGTCTGGGATGCCGGCAGGGCCGCCATTAAAGAGGACCTGTTGCTTTGACCTGCATTGGTTCACTTTAAAGCCCAACCCAGCCTTGCAGGTCAATTTCTTCAGAAAGCAGCCACAGCCTGAGTAGAAAAGCCTGTCCCCGGCCAGCATGCTGGAAGCTGTGGTCTCTCTGCAGAGGTCTGACACGCCTCCTGTCGAGTCAAACCTATAGAAAAGTTTAAACTCTGCTCCAACTGGAGTGCTCTTACTCCCTCACCCCCTCCCTGCTCTTGACATGAAAGTTAAGATTATTATTATCTGATATGCGGGTTGTATACAATCTGTAAGTGTACAGGAGATGTGCTCACCTACTAGTAATATGCTCGTGTATACTTTTATACATTTTGGGGGTGTGGTACGCAAGTCTAGGAATAGGGCCCACCGTACTATTATGAAGACGTTTAGAGCCAGACACTTACCATCATCTGAGAGGACGCAAAACAGTTGAGTGGGGGGCGAGCCGACCTGCTTGGTGGTGTAAGGGGTGTTGTTGCGAAATATAAGCCAGTTATACAGACACACCAACCTCTCCGCCCTGAACAGAAATCAGAGAGAAAGCATTAAACCAATGATATACATCTCCCTCCCAGAGGTCTGTCAGGAACAATGTACTCCGTTACACAATTACAAGAGAAAGCTGAACCACCCCACAGCTTCTTCTATCAATCCCTACAACCTCAGCATGGCTTGGGGATTATGAGAAGCCCGTCTCTAACTATCCACTGAGGGGTGCTTTAAAATCACAAGGCCCCTAAGGGATAATCCCGTTATTCTCCAACCTCTATTTCCACTCAGTGGAAAAACCCCACTGGCTGCCCAGTGGTTCTAGCAACCAATGACTGCAGAGGAGAAGGATGACCCTTGATGTCATTGGTTGCTAGGATGCCAGTGGTCCTTGCAACCAATGACTGCAGAGGAGGGGGGCCCCTGATATCATTAGTTGCTAGGATGCCAGTGGTCCTAGCAACCAATAGCTGCAGAGGAGGACCCCTGACATCCTTGGTTGCTAGGATGCCAGTGGTCCTAGCAACCAATGTCTGCAGAGGAGGAGAACCACTGACGTCATTGGTTGCTTGGACACCAGTGGTCCTAGCAACCAATGACTGCAGAGAAGGAGGACCCCTGACGCTGTTGGTTGCTAGGACGCCAGTGGTCGTAGCAACCAATGACTGCAGAGGAAGAGAACCCCGACGTCATTGGTTGCTTGGACGCCAGTGGTCCGAGCAACCAATGACTGCAGAGGAGGAGGACCCCTGACGTCATTGGTTGCTAGAATGCCAGTGGTCCTAGCAACCAATGACTGCCAAAGGAGGAGAACCCCAGAAGTCATTGGTTGTTGGACTGCCCATCGGTCCTAGCAACCAATGACTGAAGAGGAGAACGGTCTGGATCACTGACCTGCACTGGCCTATGAGCACAAAAAAGACTCAGTGAAGTCTGTTTGGAACCCAAATAATAATGATGATCATCTCTCTCTATATACACGCATCTCCCTCCCCAGTGTGTAATGTGTGAGATAGAAGACAAAAGGCCTTACTTGGTGCTGCCAGGTAAACAGGATGAGAAAACGCTTGTGGGGTCACTCAGGGAGCAGTCGGGGTCACAGCAGCAGTTCAGGTCGCAGTTTCCGGGTGAAAGGTCACAGGAGCAGATTGTCACACCTGATGACAGTAGAGATAGAGGAGGTATAATGCGCTTTCAGAAAACAAAATGCAATTTTTCTCTTGAAGAGCTTTTTTTTTTTCCATGACAAGAAAATACACAGTCCATCCGAGTATGGAGGAGGGTCATGTGACCTACTATCCCTCCTCTCATGGGAGAGCGCTGATGCTTGGGGATTGGCTAACACTGGTCATGTGGAGGCAAGGAGAAAGTCCTCAGCCCTGCATACGCTTCATCAAAAGCTTGTCACAAAGCTGCATTTCATTACTTTATAGGGGTGACAGGTCTGCTTTTATACTGTTACAAAGGGCTCCAAAGCACCACTTACCGCTGGAGGCTCCCCTGACCGGTCCGACCTGACACCACAAGGCGACAATTACCAGGAGAGTCCGGGAGAAAGCCATACTCCGGGCCATGACAAGGCCGCAGCGTTGCGTTGCTACAGCAACCACCGATGTCGACGTCACTCCTCAGCGACGCCAACAGATTCTGAACGGCGCAGCCAATGAAAGAGCGTCACGCCCAGCGAGAGCCCACCCTCCAATCGAGCCGTACAGCGCTCTGGTAGCGATGGTGTAGTGTCGCTGGTCACCAGCAGAGGGCGGTGTGGTTGCTTGTGTTGTCACAGCCCATAGAGAAGACTTACACAGCACATACTGTACAATGGAGGCAGATTTATGTCATTTTATCAGCAAAAACAATCTCATCTACTAGCATTTTATAATTTCCAGATCAGACCTCTCATTCCCAGATCCTTCAGCATTGTTCCTGGAAACTTTTTTTTTGTAAGGAAGTTTATTTTTTTGCTGTTTGCGCACTACCGGGGAAATTCCCCTTCACTTCCTGTCCAAGAGAAGAAAACAGGAAGTGACGGAAATTCCCCTCTTAAACAGTTGTCCTTGAAACAGGTGTCCCCGTTGAAAGATTTCCAAATCACCTCTTGTTTTGGTGACAACTCTAAAATTATGGATTTTCCATCACTTTCTGTCTGGCAATGGTCACCTGTACAAATTGAGGGGGTGACTTACAAATCTCTTGGGTGGGTTTTTTTGGAGCGCGGAGAACCAATGTCAACTCCATTGGTCCGCGCATTTCTTGTAACCTAAACTCCCTCTATAGTCCTAACTGTCTCAAGCTCCTAACTTTCTCAGGACCTCTCTAGATGGAAAGACAGAAGACTATGTTGGTTCAGCCATCTCAATATCCTGAGGGTGGACGTTCTTCCCCCCACTCCCCTATATCTTCGATTTTTGGCTGGTATACCCACCCCAATCCTTCTTTACTCATCTTCCCTCTAGAGTTGCCACCTTTTCTTCAAGCGAAACCCGAACACTCAAGCGACGTGTAGACATTTCTTTTGGAGAATGAGTCCTGGCTTATTCATATGTAAATATCACAGTTGAGACTATTTTCAGTGGGGGGCCAGTAGCCCCTATCTTAATTTTGGTTGCCCCCGTCTGCCTGACATCTTGTGTCCGGGTTTCTGCTGCCATGAAACCCGAACACAGCATTCAAAACCCGAACTGTCCGGGTGAATCCTGGACAGGTGGCAACCCTACTTCCCTCCCTTGCTTTAAGATTTGTTTGCCATAAAATACGCCACTCTTATGAAATCCAGGAATGAAGGGGGTGTGGGGCTCCCTCACTTCAAGCTGTATCACATGACCATAACTGGTTTAATCACCGCTCTGATAAAAGAGTATCCCAGTTAGAACATGACCTGAACGCCCTGAATCTCTCCCATGGCTTCCCCACTCCCAAAAACCACATCACACCACCCTCCCCGTCATAGCATCACCCCCTTTGCCAATACGGGACAGGTTCATTATATCTAAGATGCTCTGCCACACACCAGGGCCCCTTACTTCCTTGTTGGACAACCCAACGTTTGACCCTAGTGTGGGTGCACCAGATAGCATGGAATTCTCTAGAAGCCCCAAATCTACTGTCCAAGCACATGGTGGACTATCAAACGCCCACCATGGGAATAACAACCCGTTCCACCACTTGGCTTATTTCTACTGAGCTTACCAGCTTTCTTCACACACTCAAGAGACCTATACTACCGTCTCCTAAACTTACATCATTAGAGATCCTTCTCTCTTCCACTCAACCTCCCTCCCAAACAATCTCCCAATTATACAGGCTGCAAAGTCATAGTCCTCTCTCTGGTCCCGAAGTCCCCATGAGTTGAGCCTCATCTACCCATCGACCTCAGTTAACTGATAGTAGGCAATGTCTTTCTTGAATTTCGAGAGGGACCCGGGAATCACTGACAGAGGAACCACCCGAGGGGAAGCCAGAGCATTAGAAATGCACATGGTATTAAAAGTGAAGAAGACATTTCTCCAAAAGCAGATTAGCTGACGGCATCCCCACCAAATAAGAAGATAGTCACCTGGTTCCTGGTCACCTAGTTCTTCATATTTGGTGGGGATGCCATCAGCTAATCTGCTTTTGGAGAAATGTCTTCTTCACTTTTAACAGCATGTGCATTTCTAATGTTCTGGCTTCCCCTCAGGCGGTTCTTCTGTCAGTGATTCCTGGGTCCCTCTCAAAAATCAAGAAAGACATTGCCTACTAGCAGCCAGGATTGCAAATATCCCAACACTGGAAATCTGCCATCCCCCCATTGCGTTGTGGCATGGGCATATAGATCCTCAGTGGTATAATGACCATGGAGTCTCAGGTGGCATCTAGCCGAAAAACAAATCCAAAGGGCATTCTCAACTTGGTTGGCTGACTCACAGGAACCCGACACCTTTAAAGCTTTGGGCAGCATTTATGGAGGTCTACCTTACCACCTCCCCCTGTCTTCTAGTCCCTACGGGATGTAATACCCTTTAATAGATGTCCCATTGCCAGGTAATGTCTCTGTTCAGATGTATACTGTGACGAGAGCCATGGAGGTTCTAAATTCCAAAAATAATAAAGTTTTGCTGGGTTCTTATGCTTTTTCAACACTGCATAGACCAAGTAAAAACTTACATTTATTATCATTTATAAAAGTGATATTGTCATTTTTTTTTTGTCAAAACACATTCAAAAACCTTAAAAAGACTGAAATACGCCTGCACAAGCAGATGCCAATGAAACAAGTCAATGTGCTGAGGAAACCGCATTGTCTTCAGTAGGGAGATACAATCAAGGGCAGAGTGTCAGTTTTGGGGTAGTTATAGCAGTAGCCATGTGGTCATTTTTGGCCAGGAGGACATTAAAAAGTATATTCCATATGTTTAGAAGAGCCGACTCCATTTATACTTTGAAAAAAAGTTATTGGAAATGGTCATCCCTTCTCTCAAAAAAAGCTTCTGAAATATGTGAAATGATGGTTTGTTTTGGCCAGTGCCATTGGTGGAACAGCTCCTGTAGAGGAACCAGGAAGTCCATCTCTCCATGCCACTAATGGTCCTTATTAGGTACAATAAGAAAGGTGTTTTTCCCCCTCGTCCGGCCTCCATGTATCAAACAATTGCAACTGAAATTCCACAAGCCTCCATGGTCAAATGTAAAGAGTTTCACATGACATCCACCATCTTTCACTATTGGTGGTCCGTCCACAATCCCCCAGGCGTCGCGGTTTTCCAACCTTCAATGACAGTTAACCTTCATTGCGACACCTGTGTCAGTTTTCTTCAACTTTCAATGGACAGTTTACAGTCTGTCCCTGCCATGAAGACCCTCACAAGTTGCTGGCTTGGTAGGACAAGTAAAAGTCTCCATCTGCCGAATACAAAGGCATAAGATAAAATACATTTCATTTGACAAGTTTATCTCTACCATGGCATACACACAATTGTACATTCAGGTCCATTCCAGTCCTACCTTGTTGATTCAGCTTGGTGCTGTTGGGCCACTTTTGCTCCGGTGCAATGTCCACCATATTTGTCCCGGTCTGTTCTACCTCTTCTTTGATGGCATGGCTAAGCGAGTTGACTGAACGGTTCATTTGGGAGTAGACGGGGGTCTGCATGTTCTCATAAGAATCGGCATCTAGAGACACGAAGAATGTAACGCAGTTGATGAAGATTTAATAAATGGAAACTTTATCAGAAAGATAAAGGGTCATTTGCCCCCCAAAACTGAGATTTTGATCTTGCATCTGCTTTCAGGCTAATAAGGGGCCATTTCTTTTTGCAAAAGAACATTTGACATGTTCTGGATAGTTGGGATGAGCTCTTGTAACCATCAGTAGCCATATAAAGTCACCTGCACCCAGGGACATCTTTAATACTGATTGGACCCTGGGCAAATGTTTTCTTGGGCCTCCCACTCCTACCCATCGCAACCCCCTAACCAACCCCCCACCCCCACACACAAAACACCCCCTACGAGCCCCCGCCATGCAATTTTGCCCATGCATATGCCTATACGACAAGGCCGGAGCAACACTATGCAATACTGATCGCACAGTAAACAGAAGAATGGCACGGGTGTATCTTTTGCGGGCTTCAAGGTCAGGGCCGGTGCAAGGATTTTTGTGTACACAGGTGAAGGTGCATTTTTCACCCCCTCTAGGTCATAGCAGAGCCGCCTCCTCCAGCACACACATACACACAGCACGGAGGGCATCCACCCAGCTCTTCTTTCCGTGTCACCCGCTCTGCCCTGCGATCGTCCAGCGCTCTGCTGTCAGTGCTGAGATGCAGGGCCAGTGGTAGGAGTTTTGTAGCACAGGACCTGCTCAAGGGGCAGCTGCTTTGGGCCCCACAACAATGCCTGGGCCCTGGGCAGCTGCCCCTTTTGCCCTGCGTTAAAGACGGCCCTGCCTTCACCCTTAAAAACCACCTTTGTTGAGTCATTCTCATTGACTCCAATGCATTTCACCAAAATGGTGACACTGCCGAAATCTCCCTACATTCACCAAATTTTTGGGGAAGTGAAAAGTAATCGTTATATTTTTTTTTATTTTTTATTTATTCAATTTTCACAGTATATTGGAGAATGCAACACGAGGAATAGGAACACCAAAGGTGGGTAAGATCACCCAAGAACTTTAGGGTGAATGGGAACAAAGCCAGTATGTGGGGCGGGGAGATTTTCTTTAGAGATATAAGAGAAGGTGGGTCAGCCTTCCAGACTTCACCAATAACTAATAATTCTTTAGGTGGACTGGCATTTTAAAAGGCACCTTAAAGCCCATCCCCCCAACCCACTTATGTTAACCTTTACATCTTTTCCTAACTGCTCCTATCTCCACTGCAGCTGCTGTGACTGTCAGCCCCATGTTGGATGGTGTCTTAGCTTACACTGGGTTGAGGGTGTCAACCCGTTCTGTCATAGTTCATTAGTGGGGACAGACTGCAAGGCCAGAGCCTTGTATCTTGGGAGGTCACGTGCTTTCCTGAACCATGGGTGTAACATGGAATATGGTGTTAAAGGTTGAATTCGCCTTCAATCCATGTGGCAGCCATAGTGAATTATGCTCAATACAGACACGGGGGTATTCTCTCTCTGGGAACCCTCCTCCCGGAAAAAAGAGAAACCTTAAAACAATTTTCTACCTTCCTCGCAGATGTTCTCAGGAATCAGAGACTGTCCATTGTTTGGCCCGTTCATGTCTTCGTAGGACATCGAACCTGGTAAAGGAACATTTCATACATGAGATATGGAATATGTGTTGCCATGCTGTCTGTTGGTTGGATTTTGTATCTTTGTTATACCTCTCAACTGTCTGAGATGAGAAAGACGGACAGTTTTTAGTACAACGTAAACAAAGACACGTCCCTGCCATCCCTCCATTTAAGTGGACCATAAGGGCTTAATAGGCAACAATTGGCAATTAAACCCACAAGTACTTTTCACATCACTACTTTTCCTTTATACTGACTTTCCAAAATGACAGATGTAGTCATTTAGAGGTTCGGTGAAAGGTTTGTATGTAGTATGACACTTTTGGTAGGTAAATGGTTCATTTTCATTGAAATATATACATCAGACCAGAAAACGGAGGGAAGAGGACCAGGGGGTTTGGAATTTGGTTTTCAAAAGAAGGACAGTCCACAGACTACATTCCTGGACTATAGTTATGTTACCGCATTATCTACTACCCTATTCGGTCTCTGCCCATTCTCACAGTTTGGACCCCAGGTCTCCACTGCGGCAAAGATTAGTGTACTTTATATATTATTGTGACTCCAGGATGTATATGTTCTTATTATATGCCTAATATACGACCTAATGATTTGCATTGTAACTTGTATTACTCAATAAAAAACATATTGAAACAGAAAAAGAGGGACAGTCCCTTTAAATGATGGAAAGTTGGGAGCTGTGCCATTGATAGTCTGTTTTACTTTTTTTATGACATTGTTTGATGCGACTTTATGCTGCTGGTGAGCCATTGAGCAAGATATGGTTGCGTTGCCTTCAAGTGTGTGTGTGTGTATATATACATA
>NW_017307395.1:213414-214624 GCF_000935625.1 Nanorana parkeri | reverse complement strand
ATATATAATATATATATATATATATTATACAGGATTTATATAGCGCCAACAGTTTTCGCAGCGCTTTACAATATAAGGAAGACATTACAATACAATTCAAGACAAGCTGGTAAGCTGGTAAGGAGGGTCCTGCCCGTGAGAGCTTACAATCTATGAAATATATATATTCACTCCCAGGAAACCAAACCCATATGAAAAAGAGAAGTATGTAGGCAACACTTGATTTCCTCTTTCTATATATGAAGTCCTTTTGTTTTCATTCATAGGAGACCGACACAGAGAGAAGTATGTGGGATATAGGAAACCAATCATAACCTCTTTCTAAAAATTCTCAGCGCTTATCCGTCTTGTTGATCCAATGGTTGTAATACTTTTCGAGTCTATGAGCCATGGCCAGCATTAAGAAAGTGAACTAACACCCCCATAAATGTATAATTGTTATTAGGGATATTGGTCGCATATTTGCCGCCTGAGATTGGGCGGGGGTGCTGGTGGTTACAATTTGAGGAGGTGGGAATAGCTGATGGGATGCTGGTCGTTACAATTTGAGGAGGTGGGAATAGCTGATGGGATGCTGGTCGTTACAATTTGAGGAGGTGGGAATAGCTGATGGGATGCTGGTGGTACACACTAACAGCACTCAGGCCACGCCCTGGTGGTGCACTGCCCAGCTCTGGCCGGCGTCACACCCAGCTCACTGATGTCACTGGTTGCCAAGAGCCAAGCGGGACCCTGGCCAGAGCATCCCTGATTGCTGAGAGTTGGTAGGGGAGGTGTGGATGGACCTTACACATCTCCTCACCCGGCTCTTAGCAACCTGGCCAGAAAGGGGACGGCTCTTCGTCCCGCCCCCCCACATGAGCCAAAGAGATGCCGCCTGAGGCAACAGCATCAGGTCGCCCCATTGAAGGGATGGCCCTGCTTGTTGCAGTTCAGGGTTTAAAAAAACAACTAGGCAACTAGCATTTCAAAAAGGAGGCAGTAGTAACAGCAACTTATGTATTTCTCTGACTACATGATTCTAGAACTTGTTGTTTTGTTTGCTTTAAGAGTTCCAATGACTAAAGAATGGAGCTTCATCAGAGGCGGCTGAACAGGATGGGTTTGGTGGATACATTGTAAACAGCCATATACAGGGTTACTTGTCCTACCTATTGATCCTTCCTTTATTTCTTCATTGGCATTCTCATAGCAGTCCCCATCTGGAAAA
>NW_017307395.1:211896-213402 GCF_000935625.1 Nanorana parkeri | reverse complement strand
GGCCTGTGGCCTGTGTTGCTTGGCCTTGTGGCCTGTGTTGCTTGGCCTTGGGCTTGTGTTGATGGGCACATGCAGTAAGCTTCTGACATCAGTTTGAGACGCATCTGGGGCCATTCAGAATTTATTGATGGGTGCATTGGACCTGCGGTTGACCTTCCAACCCGCATTTGACCTGCTTCAAGCTGCTTTCCCATAGACTTGTATTGGAGAAAAGCAATTCTGATGCAGACAAAAGCCTATCATTTCTCACCCTAAATATCATACTAACAAGATCAGACATCATAGATACACCAAGCCGGGGTATGTAGAGGCTGGAAACCTTAGAGTTTAAGAGCTGAGATGATGCCATCAGTCTGCTGCAGGCAGGAAGACGCATTTCATCAGTCTCCCTTCCACCAGTGATCACTCTGCTGCAGGCAGGAGGAAGCATTTCCTTACCCTCCCCTCCCCCAGTGATCACTCTGCTGCAGGCAGGAGGAAGCATTTCCTTACCCTCCCCTCCCCCAGTGATCAGTCTGCTGCAGGCAGGAAGAAGCATTTGATCATGCTCCTCTCCCCCGATGATCAATCTGCTGCAGGAAGGAGGAAGCATATGCTCAGTCTCCTCTCCCCAGTGATCAGTCTGCTGCAGACAATAGGAGGCATTTCCTCAGTCTCCCCTCCCCCAGTGATCAGGCGGCAACATTGTAACTTTGTATCCAGTCACAAGGTGAGAGGCAGCAGCAGGGGGTGATCTGTGTCAGACATTTGTGTAGGGGGTTCCTAAGGAGCAACAGCGATTTTTGGATGCATAGCTGTTTTCAAAGAAAGGTTGCCAATCATTGGACAAGTATGATCTACTTTTTGCTTTGTGTTCTTTGTCATCGCCCATTGACCAGGTAGAGGAGAGGACCTCAGTCCATACCGGTGGGGTAGCCAAGATGGTCAACACTCTCTCTTCCTGTCGCTTTTGGTGACACATTTCCTGACAATTTTTCCTGAAAAATAAACATTTTAAGTTTAACCTATTTCAGATTTCTCTCACCATCAGATATTTGATCGACTTCTTCCAGGGACATCGGTTCCAGGTACGAATCTCCGTCTGTAGAAAACAAACACACAGAGACCTTCACTAAAGTACCTGAAATACAAACTGTCTAAATTCTCACACAGCGGCCAATGAAATGCAGATGTTCCAGCGGCAGAGCGTGAGTGGAGTCTCCAGGTTCTATCTGACTTGCTGCAGCTTCTAATGCACATTATGAGGAGCTCGCAGTGTGCAGTGACATCAGAGGAAGAGGAGAGGAGCCGGTACAACTGTGCAAGACTGAAGGGAAGGACGGAGGTCAGATAGAAGACTGAAGGGAAGGACGGAGGTCAGGTAGAGGACTGAAGGGAAGGACGGAGGTCAGATAGAAGACTGAAGGGAAGGACGGAGGTCAGATAGAAGACTGAATGGGAGGACGGAGGTCTGATATTAGACTGAAGGGGAGGACGGAGGTCAGATACAAGACTGAAGGGAAGGAC
>NW_017307395.1:208541-211760 GCF_000935625.1 Nanorana parkeri | reverse complement strand
TTTTTTAACATAAAACAATACTGTAATGTGCGCCTTACTGTAATCCATGGTTGTTTCCCTTCTCTTTGCTGCTCTTCCTTTTAAATCCTTCTCTCTTCTCATGCTGGGCAGAACTTCTGTTTTGCAGCAGACTGCCTTGTCTCAGGAATGGATACATGGTGTCTGTGTATACGTTTCTATAGGCTTGTAACCTGAGCCAGCACTACAGGAAGAGGCCCTGAGCTGAAAAGGGAAGTTCTCCCGCAGCATGAGAAGAGAGAAGGATTTAAAAGGAAGAGCAGCAAAGAGAAGGGAAACAACCATGGATTACAGTAAGGCACACATTACAGTATTGGTTTATGTTAAAAAATCTGAGAGTTTAATGTCACTTCAACAATTGTAAAATATCCTGAAATGGTAACCCCAGTTTTGTGGGGGTTCGGCGTGCTTGTTCATCCCCCTCCCCGCTTACGTTACTTGTTTTGTACACTTCTAACGTCTGGACTTTATTTGTCTTCTCTGCTCCTCAATGTGCAGAGACATTTGTGCTATGAAAACTGTTTTGAAGGCTCGTGGGGTTCTGGGCGCCTGCGATGCATGACAACAACACGCCGGAGGGAAACTGAATTTCATTTCCTCTTCTGTTTTGACTGTCCGTGGTGTAACTGCGACCCGTAACAATGAAAACGACAACACATTAATTATTGATGATCCCCGGGGGATGGGAAGGGCGGGGGGAATTTCAGTAAAGGGTCCCGGAGAAGATCATTAAAGGGCAACTCCAAACTTGTAACATCGATGAATTAATGCTCTTATAGTATATAAAGACAGTATAACTATACAGGTTATAATGAGAAGAGACTGAGGATTAAAAAAAAGCTTTCCATCTGATTGGTGGAGGACCTTATTAGTTCCTTTAGTCCCTTCCCACCATATCCTGTGTGGTTATACTCAGTGGCATCACAAGGGGGGTGCAGCCCGCACCCGGGTGTCACAATTGCAGGGGTGACACCAAAATTACTGACAGTCATTTTGGTGTCACTCCCCTCTAAAAAGTCGTGCACTCGGTCAAGAACCGAGAGCCCGACAGCTTCAGGAGAGAGGAGGGGACCCCTCCTCTCTCTGCTGGTGTCCATCACCAAGATGGCCACCGGCAGGCATCAATCAGATGGTCGCACATGCGCGATGACGTCACGTGCACACGCGATGACGACACTGACCTCTGGACGCCCCTGGTTATACTGTCTCGCTGGGTCCCAAGCCCTACTCCATAGAAGCCATGGTTTCCATTCACTGATGGTGGCCAAAAAGCCTGAAACATCTGTATGCAGCATGGAATAAATGTCTCTATATTATTGGGCTATATTTGCATGATACACCAGACAAGTGGGGTTGAGGGGAACAATGAATGGTGGAAAAAGATTTGAAGGAATGTGTGGGTGCATGCTTGGGCTGGGGAGCCAGGCAAACCCATTGGGGACTGGGAGCTCTATCTGGAATACCTCATCTACATGGTGATACATACTCCAACCAGGCAAGCCCATTGGGGACTGGGAGCTCTATCTAGAAGACCTCCTCTACATGGTGATACATACTTCAACCAGGCAAGCCCATTGGGGCCTGAGAGCTCTATCTGGAAGACCTCATCTACAATGCGATACATACTTCAACCAGGCAAGCCATTGGGGTCTGAGAGCTCTATCTGGAAGACCTCATCTACATGGTGATACATACTCCAACCAGGCAAACCCATTGCGGACTGGGAGCTCTATCTGGAAGACCTCATCTACATGGTGATACATACTCCAACCAGGCAAGCCCATTGCGGACTGGGAGCTCTATCTGGAAGACCTCATCTACATGGTGATACATACTCCAACCAGGCAAGCCCATTGGGGACTGGGAGCTCTATCTAGAAGACCTCCTCTACATGGCGATACATACTTCAACCAGGCAAGCCCATTGGGGTGATCTGAGAGCTCTATCTGGAAGAACTCATCTACATGGTGATACATACTTCAACCAGGCAAGCCCATTGGGGTCTGAGAGCTCTATCTGGAAGATCTCATCTACATGATGATACATACTCCAACCAGGCAAGCCCATTGGGGACTGGGAGCTCTATCTAGAAGATCTCATCTACATGGCGATACATACTTCAACCAGGCAAGCCCATTGGGGTCTGAGAGCTCTATCTGGAAGACCTCATCTACATGGCGATACATACTTCAACGAGGCAAGCCTGTTGAGGGCAGGGAGCTCCATGAAGAGTGGTGCAAGGAAACCTCGTCTACATAGTGATACATACTCCAACTAGGCAGACCCACTGGGGGTTGGGAGCTCTGTAGAGAGTGGTGCAAGGAGACTTCATCTAAATAGTGATAAATGCTTCAACCAGGCATGGCCATTGGGGGTTGGGAGCTCTGTAGAGAGTGGTGCAATGACACTTTATCTACATGGAGATACATACTTCAACCAGGCAAGCCTGTTGGGGACTGAAAGCTTTATGGAAAGAGGTGCAAGAGACTTAATCTATATGGTGATACATACTTCACCCATGCAAGCCTATTGGGGGTTGGCAGCTCTAGGGAGATTAGTGCAAGGAGACCTCATCTACATGGTGATGCATACTCCAACCAAGGGTTAATGTGCAGTTTCATCTGGAGCGTACCATTGAATGGTTTCAAGGTTTCCAAATAAAGATCCAAATTTAATTTGAAGCAGATCTTGTTTGTCTTACTTACCTTCAGATGGGTCCAAAAACGAGCTTTTGTTTGAGAAATGGTCGGAACTGGTTTCCTTGGTTGGGGAGAAGTTCTGGTACATTCCATCTTGCTTCCAGTTCTCTTTTGGTTGGAGGAAATGGAAAAACAAAATCATTAATAGATACTCAGATATGAAGGTAATATTTAACCAGGGCCAATCAAGACAAGAATTTAAACATATATGTATGTGTATATATTATTATTTTACCCAACATTTACACAACTTTCACCCAATATGCACGCATGGTTTTAAATGAGTCTTATGTGAAAAATGGGTGAATCTTGGGTGAGAACATTGATAAATAGGCCCCTCAGTCTTAAATTACCGAACTTGTGCTGGCTCACATATGAAAGTTTCACAATGCCACTCTTATCTGCCTTTACTTATTTCGAGCCTCACTCTTCAGCTGGAGAGTCAGAGGCAAGAGGCCCCCTAAAGTCTGACAGTTGCTGCCCTGACACCTGCCTGCCCCCC
>NW_017307395.1:195248-208441 GCF_000935625.1 Nanorana parkeri | reverse complement strand
TACAGTATGCAATCCTCCAGTTCCTGAGCATGTGTAACAGTAATAGGCAACAGCACCCCATGGTTAAGAAGAATGTAGATGACTACAGAGTTCTGTCATTGTATACAGTTATGCAGACCCAGGAGCTAGAAGACAGCTTCTGTTATCATAATTAATAAGGTCATGCAGTTGACAAAGAAGACATCCTCGCAACTTTAACCCTTACACCTTTCATATACGAGCCTGCTCAGTTATAAAAATGCAAGGTTTTTTTATTCAGTATCTTGCAAAAGCCCAACCATGACTGGTTCTCTTTATGGTGGTCTCAAAATGGGAAGCGAATACCATAGCTGTCAGCCACACAAACGTACCTGGTTCCTGATTGATGGATTCAATGTACAGGTTCCTGGCTGTGCTCACCTTGAAGAACCTATCAGGAAGGGGAAATAATGGTTTATTAGCTATATGGTTACTTTGTGTTTGCACAGCTTTGAAGCATCCTTTGCACCCAATAGGAAGGGCTTGGATTGTGCTTGTTGCACTTTGGGGAACTGTAGATCATAGCATCTTGTGTTTATACATACAGTATATCACACGGTCGGCATTCCTATGAAAGTTTAATATATGCCCCCATTAATTATCTTTAACTACTTTATCAGAGGCTGACTCTGGAGACGGGAGTTAGAACTAAGAAACCTTTCTGATGTCTGGCGTTTGCTGCCATTTACAACTGTCTGATCTCATGAGGAGAACACGTGGGGGCTGATTTATAATTCTTCCACCCAGCATATAGCTGGGTAGATGCTGTTCGCATGGCACTGCCGCCACTAGATGGTGCTGATAATGAGCATAGGAATATCCTATGCTTCTCAGCGCCATCTAGGGGCAATAATGTAAACTGCATCCACCCAGCGTATGGCTACAGTTATAAATCAGCCCCATGCTGTTTTTCAGCTCCTGAGTGTGTCAAATCCTACAGCCGTTTAAAGTTGCATGCCTCTTTATTAGGGATGCACAGATACTTTTCAAATACCAGTGCCGATACTTGGCATTTTCATGAGAACTACCAGGGTTGCAGCGGTTGCAGCTGGGACCTAGCTCTGGCGCTCCACCACGGTCCTGAAATCATTAGTCTGTATTGTTTTAGAAAAACTGTCACATGACAATAAACAAAAATTTATCAGTACTCGTACTTGTAAGTACTCGGCAAGTATCAGTACTCGTACTCGCAAAACTGGTATCTGTGCATCCCTATATTTATAAAAACAAATCGTACATGAAAACAGAGATGTACAAATCCCAGGAGCTCCGTGTGCTCCTTACACATGACAGCTGCCTCCTAATTTTTGAATTTTTCTCTAGTGTAGTCTTGGAGCTCAGAAGTATCGGTACATGTACTCGTACTTGTACCGAGTACTGTACTTGGTATCTGTGCAACTCTACTCTTTATTATGGGGGGCTTTCTAATTTGATACCGTTAGGCACACTCGGAGATGGAAGATAGCTTGTGTTATCAGCCTGAGGCCAGCCAGCAAGTTGACAGGTACAGCAGCAACCTTCAGACCTTACAGCTCCACAGCTGGAAAACAATAAAACAATGAAGCTTAAAAAAAAAGGGTGCAATAAACTCTAATGATAATAATAATAAAAAGTAAATAATAATAATTAAATAATAATAATATATACTGTGGGATGTATGAATTTAAATATTTTTTAAAGGAAAATGAACATTCTTGCTGTAAATGGATTTCTATAGGCATGTTTTATTTGTGGTCCTGCAGACCCAGGTCTGATACGGATGTTAATTTTCTTACCGAGCCTTTGCTCTCCTCTCTTTTTCTGCTTTCCTCCCTGCAAAAGAAAAGGTGTGATTGGCTGAATACACAAAATGTATCCTGCTATTGCCTCTTATCTTATTGACACAGGAAGTGAAGAAGGCCAGAGACAGGCAGGCAAACAGAATTATCAGAAGGCGGTCAGCAATCAAAGCCAACATAATCCTCTCTGAGCCAAAGGCAGGAGTGGCACACACCTCGGGCACTGTGTTGTGGAGGGGATGCAGCTGGGAAAGGAGCCTCTCCTACCACAACATCACCCTGGCCCTCCAAAGTACCTTGCACTGTACTAGATAAATGGGCACTGATAGGTATATGTCAGGGGTGGGCAAACTTTGGTCCTCCAGCTGTGGTAACACTACAATTTCCATCATGCATCTGCCCCCTGGGGTCATGCCTGTGGCTGTCAGAGTCTTGCAGTGCCTTATGGGATTTGTAGTTGTACCACACCTGGAGGGCCAGAGTGTGCCTACCCCTGATATAGGTTATGGAAGGACTAAAGGAATCAAAGAGCCCTCTACCACTGATTCGGTTGGAGGGCTATTTGATTCCTTTAGTCTCTTCTCCACATAAACTCCATGGTTATACTCAGGGCCGGATTTACTCTCTCTGCTGCCCCAAGGCCAGGTTCCTCAATGTGCCCCCTCCCTGCCATACCCCCCCCTTAATGGAGAATGGAAATCAGATGGCGGGGGTGGCAGGGTTAGTTTTCATTTTTTTATTCTTTTTTTATCTCTTTTTTATTTTTTATAATTTTTTGTACTTTTTTAAATATTTATTTATCTTATTATTTTGTACTCTTTGACCTGCAGGCTGCATACAAGTGATCCCGGCGACATCGCCGAGATCACTAGTACAAATCAAGCAGTGGCTTCCCTGCTCTACATTTAGCCCTGCTTACCCGAAGCAGGGCTAAATGTAGAAAAAAACTACCCACCCAACACCCAGAACTGAATGTCCCATGTGTCGGGAGATAGGAATTCCACACCCCTGCTGCCCCTCTACTCCCTGCTGCCCCGAGGCCCGGGCCTTGGTTGCCTTGTGGGAAATCCGGCCCTGGTTATACTGTCTCTATCTACTACAAGAAAATGCTGCATTCATTGATGTTACAAGTTTGGAGTTGCCCTTTAATTAATTTTTGGCAACCTAACAACCCTTAGTTAACCCTAATTACTTTGTATTATCTCCATCATTCACTGATCCATTTTGTCTGACTTTTTTTGTAGCGCCACATTAAAAAAATAAAATAAAAAAATACTTTGTACCAGAAACACAATGGTAATGCCTTTATAAAAGGGACAAATCGCACGATAAAGTGTTGCACTGAGTGGTAAGATCAGGGCCGGTGATACCACTAGGCAAACTAGGCAACCGCCTAGGGCACTCCCCCCCACAGCACCCCCCGTCTATTTCAAATTGCAAAACCCAATAGCAGGCTAGCTATTGTACCTGCCCACTGAGCAAAGGAGCGGAACTGAGAGATAACTTTCTCTATCAGATCCGCTCATCTGCTCAGTGGGAGGGGTTTCAATAGCCATTCTGCTATTGGATATTTCAAATTAAAATAGCCACTAGCAGTCTAGCTATTTCTCCCGGCTGCTTACATTCACCTGTTCCCTATGGAAGCTAGCCGGTAGGAGAATGGGGCAGCACAAGAGGGGGAATGGGGGTTGCGCCGTGGGAGGAGGGCTGAGAGGTGCAAGTAGCTGGTTTTGCCTAGGGCGCAAAATAGTGTAGCACCGGCCCTGGGTAAGATACCTTCCACCCTATCATAAAGTGGTTATCATAAAGTTAATGAAATCCTGGCCGTGTCCTCTGGCCCACTCGGTAACTTTATGCGCTCTATTCAATGGAAAATTTCGGTAAAGGAAATCCTTACTCTGCTTCACTGTCCTCATCATGACTATACCGCACTGGTTTCACCATTTCCCAACACCTCTTCTGTCCATAATATAGATCCCCTGCTCATTTTTTAGCTATGATGAAGAGGGGGCACCTCAGAACTCCTGAAACTCGGGTTGGCTTGTTTATGTAAAAAATAAATACATGTGCATTCAACATCATCAGCTTGACTCTCTTTATCTTATCATTTCCTCACTCGGCTATCTCTAGTACAAAAGGCTTTGTAAAGAAAATATAGGGAATAAAAATTGGTAGTTGGACACCTACTACGCCTGATGGTCATGAAGCCGCACGTCACTGCTAAGCAAAATAGGATGTAACCCAATGCAGCTGCCACGATAATCCAGTACTTGTCTTCAATGAATATCTGGAAACCTGTGAGAGAGTCAGTCATAGGGGGTGATTTACTAACCTAAACACACGCACGCACCAGGTGTGTGTGATTTTCACACAGCAAAACGTATTTATCAACCAAAAAGTCTCTAAAAGCATATTTCCACTAATGCCATATATGGAAAAATCATGCACATGATGCATATATAATGCTGCTTCACAGTTTAGACAAAAATGGTTAGCTCATGCATTTACATTCCTGCATTCATCAACGCAAGCAACATAACATAGAGCTAATTTACACAACAGCACCTTGGAATTCATTCAGGGCTTTGCACAACACACCAGCTGGGTGTGTACACATTACAAAGGTGTTTAGATTCCACCCATAGATCATGCTGGGAGGGAACACACTGCAGAGGTGTATACACGTTCGTGGTGTGTTTATAAGGTTAGTAAATCAACCCCATAGAGTCAGAAACAAATTCATACACCGACTTTGGGCCCATTGCGTCTGACCCGCAACATGCCCTTCATCCCCAAGGTAGTGGTATCCATAGAATAGATGATGCCTTCTGATCACTTTATCATAAATAATGACACCCTCGAAGAATCAAAGGATCCATAGGATTACACAGGTTGAATGAGTTCCCCATGAGGAATCACTACTGGAATCTTCTAGAGATTTTCCAGAGAGAGGGGAGGGTGACTCTCCCCAGGGGGCTGGGAAATGTTTTGCTCTCCCCTTTGGGGATACAATAAAGATCTGGAGGTTCTATCCATTCTACACGCCATCCAAAACTACAAAATAAAGTTTTGGCTTTAACATACACTTTAATACGTGCAGGCATCACTCAAATGTACCCTCAATCCTTCCTCTAGAGCAGGGGTAGGCAAACTCCGGCCCTCCAGCTGTGGTGTAACTACAAATCCCCTGGGGCATTGCAAGACCCTGGCAGCCAGAGGCATGACTCCCAGGGGCAGATGCATGAAGGCATTTGTAGTTTTACCACAGCTGGAGGGCCAGTGTGTGCCCACCACTGCTCTAGATCACGTCCCAGCTTTTCTTTTACCTTGTCCCTGTATATAGAACATCTTTTTATCACTCCCTGTGATGCCATATATATTATTTTTAGCTATGTGAACCATTAATCTCACCTGTCGGCTCTTTACATGACAGTAACAGTTTCTTCTGATGTGTCTTCACCGATGAGGTGATCAAGATGGATGATGGCCCTTCCTTCACCACTCGGATATTGATGCTCGTCTCCCCTCTGGTCACCTTCGCTATGAGGTGATCTTTTTGGAACCACTTGAGGGTCGTCCATTTTTTGGAGGCGTTGCAGAAAATAGTTTTTCCGGGGTCAAACGTCTCGTTTTTCACGTCTACAAATGGAAGACATAAGAATTGGTATCTAATCAAAATCAATGCCATGCCCTAGCATAAAACATCTCCCTGGTACTCCAGACTCCAAGCACCTGTCTACCATGGATGAAAAATGTACATAAAAGGAGCCAAAGCCTTCAATTTTTCACTGGTGGGAACTCACAATGGAAGAATGAATTTAAATCCCAACATCCAATAATAAAAGACATACCAAACATTCCCCAGAATCAATATGCAGCAGACCTCATAGTCGGGTTCCACTCTGTACGACCAGAGCATTGTTACATTCTTTACTCATTGTAACAACATGGCTACATTGTATCTTCTTGTAGCTTCTGCACACAAGTGAAAAAAACCTTTCATTTCAAATTCACTAAATTTGTTAGGTGCCTCAAAACAAAAGGTGTGAAAAGTTTTAGTATCCATGAACATGGGCATATTGAGGGGTTTACTACTTTTTCTCTGGGATACACAGCTGGTGCGTACAGCTGCTCATAGACATGAATGGCTGTATGCGGGTTTAAACTGGTATTCACGTAAACACGTGTACAGACGTATTCCACGGACGCAGAAGGGCCGTGCAAGTACCAGGTTTGTATCCTGGGTGTAAAAAAAAAGCCCTCAGCCGGAGAAGAAAAGCCAGCATGCTGCAAAGATGGATCCTATGCTCTGTTTTTGGAAGCAGCAGCCTCTCTGCAGAGGTCTGACATGCCCCCTGCTGAGTCAGAACTAGAACTCCCCAATGAGCAGGAAGCATAAGAATTGCTCATTGCACCACCTTTCAAGTAGTATTAACCGCTCAAAGCTTTTTTTAAAATAATGAATCCAGATCAAACAAATATACATCACCCAGCAAAGTATTCTTTACATTTTTCTCTAAAGGCTTACAATCATCATGTTTGACTGCTCCAACTGTCTCAGCTCAGCTTCCCTGAACTTCCTGCCTAGTACAAGGTCACAATGGCCAGAGCAGATTCCAGCAGCTGTCCATCTACTAGCTTGGAGAATGAAGGAAGGAGTGGTAAGGAGCAGGAGAGTGCCTTGCTGTGCCTTTGTATTTGTGGACACACACAGCTTACTATAGCACACACCAGAGTGGCTCCATAGGACCCTGCAAGGGAAAGGAGCCCCCTAAAACAGGATATGAGGACCAGTGCTCAAGGGATCAACTGATTCTGCAGGAAGCTGCAACTTTTAGACATCAAAGAGCGACGTCCATTGTAAGTGATTTCATCAGCATTTGACATAGCCCAAAAATCTTTAGACTTTACTATCACATTCAAACTCAGCAGAACCTTTGATTTATATTTTTGCAATGAAGTCATTCAGCCATGTAAATTGTCTGTGTTTATTTTTTAATGTTTCGTTTAGAAAAAAATGTCCTATGCCGAAATTCCCCCATGGTGGCAGCCCACTGGAGATCCGGACCACCGCCCTCTGTGTGCCAGTAGTAGTTCCAATCTCCAGCGGGCCGACAAGCCGCCTTGTACAATCACAACTACTGTGCTCCAATCAGTAATGCTCAGGCTCCCTGAACAACCTTGTGCGTTGGACTGCTGGGCACAGCGGTCCGGTGTTCTATCGAAAGCTCCAACTCATCGAAATCTCCAACTACCTCACTTCCGGTGCTTAGGAAGACTGGAGCTCTGTACAGTTGCGGTGCGCATAGCTTTTTCAGAATACTCGTCGAGTTTGCCACCTGCTGAATATTGTTAAAATGCAGCTGTACAGAAGCTCCGTCAGTCTTTGTGTTTTGCAGTCTAATGCCGTCTGGTCGAAATCTCCAACTTGCAAGTACCCGGCAGTGAGGTAGTTGGAGATTTCGACGAGTTGGAGCTTTTGATAGAACACCGGATCTCCATCATGCTGTCAGCACAGGGGAATCTGACCAACTGCTGCAGCACTAGCAAATAAAACAAAAACCGACATGAATTGGTGATTTCTTTGGTTGGTTAGCTGAATAGATTTTTGCTGTGCAAGTTTTCAAAAGTGCTTTTTTGTCATGGACAGTGTCAAAGTTCAGCGACTACGAAAGTATGGAACCCCTAAGGTCAGCATAATGGACAGGACATTTTTCCAAAGCAGGTCAGCAAAGGCAAACCTCGTACGTCTTTCTTGGCAACGAACATCCTGAATAGTCACAGTCACGTCTCTGTAGGATGTGCCATTTGCAGCATTACGGCCTCTTGCTGAATCATAAAGAAATGAGTCACATTTGGGGATGTGAAAGTGCCTGAAGCTGCTGACCTGACACAGGGAACATCCGGTGTTACCCGCATTCATTAACCTCTCTCACTGTAAATATGGTTGCTGGTTGCAGTGTGCCGGTCCTGTGCAATGTATTGAGGTTTACTGTAGCTCAGATCCACTAAACTGAAGGCTGCAGGGAATCATAGGTCCCTTTCACACCATGCATTCGGTTATTGCAGGGTTAGGCAGCCTCAGCACAGGAGCTGTGGTGAAACTACAAAGAGCAAATCCCATCACTCTTCTGCCTCTGTAGCTGCCAGAGTCTTGCAATGCCTCTTGGGACAACAGCTGGAGTGCCTTGGTTGCCTACCCCTGCACTAGTACTTTGCCTTCTGTCAAGACAGCCCATTAGTTCTTAAGACTTTAATTCGCGGAAGAATGGACCTTGGCAGTGTTTTTTTATTGTGTGTGCTCCGAATTTGTCATCTTCATCCTTGCCTCAGTTCTATAGATCTATGACTTGGAGCCAACATGTGTGTCCCAACACCTGATATTCATATGCTTGTTGCTGCCCAGTGATTTATTGCATGGTGAAGGAAAGATCAGGATGGCACTGATGGAACCTTCACCACTTAGTCAGCAATGACACCTCTAATATTAATGTTTTGACAGTGTGGAGTCGTCTGGCAGCCAAGACAAAGATACCAAAGGGTGCCCTCCAACAGCTGAGACAGATGGTGCCTTCATGTCTGCTTATACAGTGGTAGGGCAAAGCACAAAAATGACACCTGCTGTCCAACACCCCCTTGGGATGCCCCCTATAGAAAAGTGAATGGGATAGTAGAGGGTAGGGGTGAGCTTCAAGTTCAGGTTGACCATGAGTTCTACCCAAACCCACCTGTTCCTGGGGGAATGGTTTGGCCAGTTTGCTCACCTGCCAAACCTGAGCTGCTCACCGTCATTGGTTGCTATAGGATACAGGTGGACGCAACATAGCAAACCAAACCCAGGTCTGCCTGCACCCTAGCAAGCTATGATACTGTGTGACCCGTACTGTGTCATTGATTGCTAGGACACTAGTGGCAGAGCTACACGGCATCACTGGTTGCTAGGATACTAGCGGTTGGGCCACACAGTGTCATTGGTTGCAAAGACCCAGGCAGTCCCACATTGTAATTAATTGGTATGGTGAACCCACTTGTGTCCTAGAAAGCAATGATGCTGTGTGGCTCAGCCGCTGGTATCCTAGCAGCCAATGATGCTGTGTGGCCCAGCCGCTAGTATCCTAGCAAACAATGATGCTGTGTGGCCAAGCCACTAGTATCCTAGCAAACAATTATGCTGTGTAGCCCAGCCGCTGGTGTCCTAGCGACCAATGATGCTGTGTGGCCCAGCCGCTAGTATCCTAGCAAACAATGATGCTGTGTGGCCCAGTCGCTAGTATCCTAGCAAACAATGATGCTGTGTGGCCCAGCCGCTGGTGTCTTGGCAACCAATGATGCTGTGTGGCCCAGCCGCTAGTGTCCTAGCAGCCAATGATGCTGTGTGGCCCAGCCGCTATTATCCTAGCAACTAATGATGCTGTGTGGCCCAGTCGCTAGTATCCTAGCAAACAATGATGCTGTAGACAACTAATTTTGATGGAGCTGGGGAAAGAAATTCTCAGCTAAAACCTTTTTTAAGCTGGCTGGCCATACACAGCTGGGGCAGCACCACCCGGCTCAACAAAAGAGAGAACACAAACAGTAAAGTACATAAACAGGAGAAGAAGCCGGTCTGTTGGGGAAAAAAAAAAAAAAGGATCTTTAAATAGAGCAAGAGAGCTCAAGGTTTCCAAAAATAGATAAAAAAGGAGAAGATGGCAGAGATTGTGCAATAAGTCACCTAAAAAAAGAAGGTTGTCAAAAGCTGACTTTACAAACAAGAATTACAAGAAAGAGAACAAGATTAGAGGAATGTCTACAAAAATGAAAGAGATGGCAAAAAAAAAAAACTGCTTATGACAATTAATTCCAGAGAAGAAGCCATGAGTAATCTTCCTAGTTATGACTTGGAATTTACGCATGGCTGAGATCTCAATCCCCGCCCCATGTGATAGTACTGGGTACCTACGAAACCAAGCGCCAACCCTGAGAAGCTAAGCGTCAACCCTGTCATATGGGTGTTGGTGTGTAGGTAATGAGATATACTGGTCAGCCATTTTGTCCCTGAAGTTGATGTGCTGGAAGCAGAATAATGGACAAGTGTAAGGATCTGAGCAAGTTTGACAAGTCCAAAACTGCAGCTGCTGTGGGATGTTCCCGGTCTGCAGTGGTCAGGACCGACCAAAAGTTATCCAAGGAAGGAAAACTGATGAACCGGCGACAGGGTCATGGGTGGCCAAGACTCACGCACGTGAAGCGCGATGGCTGGCCCATGTAGTCAGATCCAATAAAAGAGCTACTGGAGCTCAAATTGATGAAAAAATTAATGTTGGTTCTAATAGAAAGGTGTCTGAACACACAGAGCATCACAGTTTGTTGCCTATGGGGCTGTGTAGCCGCAGCCCGGTCGGGGTGCCCATGCTGACCTGTGTCACCACGCAAAGCAGCTACAATGGGCACGTGAGCATCAGAACTGGACCACGGAGCAATGGAAGAAGTTGGCCTGGGCTGATGAATCATGTTTCCTATACATCATGTGGATGGCTGGGTGCATGTGTGTGATGCTTCGAGTGATGTGATGCTTCGGGCAATGTTCTCCTGGGAAACCTTGGGTCCTGCCATTTATGTGGATGTTACTTTGACACGTACCACCGACCTAAACATTGTTGCTGCCCAGGTACACCCCTTCATGGAAACGGTATTCCCTGATGGCAGTGGCCCCTTTCAGCAGGATAATGCGCCCTGCCACACTGCAAATATGGTTCTAGAATGGTTTGAGGAACAAGTTTGAGTGTTGATTTGACCTCCAAATTCTCCAGATCTCAATCCAATTGATCATCTGTGGGATGTGCTGGAAAAACAAGTCCGATCCATGGAGGCCTCACCTCACAACTTACTGGACCTAAAGGATCTGCTACTGATGGCTTGTTGCCAGACACCACAGCACACCTTCAGGGGTCTAGTGGAGTCCATGCCTCGACGGGTCTGGAAACAGGGGACCTACCCAATATTAGGTGGGTGGTCAGAATCCTATGGCTGAGTGGTATGAAACAACAGACCATCCACAGTGATGATTGGCAGTCAGAGACCATGTGAGAGACCATGTGATCTTTGCCTAGGCTTCAGGTCATGCCGGGGAACTCAGATAGAGAATTATTTTATTTCACAAAAAACAAGAAACTTTTTTTTACTCAAAATAATACAGTGATTTGGTAATGACAGGTCTACAATTCCCAAGAGCAGTTCTCAGCTTTTCCCCTCCTCCTTGCAAGCTTTGTAACAAATGGGTTCACTGATGTCGAGCAGATGTAGGAAAGTGTGCGATTAGTGAATATGATGACACAAATCAGTTCCAGGGAGCAAAGGAAGTGGTAAAATTCAATTTGCATGCACACATAAAAAGAGATACTGAGAATTACACCCGGCATACAGGACAAGAGAAGTGGTACTGTGCAGAGTCCATACATACAGAATAAGAACAGATACTGAGAATTACACCCGGCATACAGGACAAGGGAAGTGGTACTGTGCAGAGTCCATATTAACAGAATAAGAACAGATAGCGAGAAGGACACCCGGCATACAGGACAAGAGAAGTGTTACTGTGCATAGTCCATACATACAGAATAAGAACAGATACTGAGAATTACACCCGGCATACAGGTCAAGAGAAGTGTTACTGTGCAGAGTCCATACATACAGAATAAGAACAGATAGCGAGAAGGACACCCGGCATACAGGACAAGAGAAGTGTTACTGTGCAGAGTCCATACATACAGAATAAGAACAGATACTGAGAATTACACCCGGCATACAGGACAAGAGAAGTGTTACTGTGCAGAGTCCATACATATAGTATAAGAACAGATACCGAGAATTATACCCAGTATATAGAATAGGAGAAATGGTTACCTGTTTCCCTTTCCGGGTTCATGTGTTGTTCGGTGTAATTCGCAGAGCAGGAATATATTTTAGAACTGTTCATCACTGCTTTTGGCAGAATCATAGATGGTATAATAGTGTTTAGCTCCACAGACATTGAATTCAGCTCCAGCATGACCCAAGACGAATTTCTATTTTTGTCCACCACGACCTTCACCTTCAGTGGAATGAACTTTGAGTATCGATCACAGGACAGTGAGAAGTTACCTAGAAGAGAGATACATGTGAGACCTATAGGAGAGGACCTAGAGGAGAGATACATGTGAGACCTAGAGGAGAGTTACTGCGAGACCTAGAGGGGAGATACTGTGAGACCTAGAGGAGAGATACATGTGAGACCTAGAGGGGAGATATTGTGAGACCTAGAGGGGAGATATTGTGAGACCTAGAGGAGAGATACATGTGAGACCTAGAGGGGAGATACTGTGAGACCTAGAGGAGAGATACATGTGAGACCTAGAGGAGAGATACTGTGAGACCTAGAGGAGAGATACATGTGACAGTGAAACCTAGAGGAGAGATACTGTGAGACCTAGAAGAGAAATACTGTGAGATCAATAGGAGAGATAATGTGAGACCTATAGGAAAGACACTGCAAGACCTAGAGGAGAGATACTGTGAGACCTAGGGGAGAGATAAATGTGATACCTAGAGGAGGGATACTGTGAGAGATAGAGGAGAGATACTGTCTGTGAGACCTAGAGGAGAGATACATGTGAGACCTAGGGGATAGAGATACATGTGAGACCTATAGGAGAGATACATGTGAGAGCTAAAAGAGAGATACTGTGAGACCTAAAAGAGAGATACTGTGAGACCTAGGGGAGAGATACATGTGAGACCTATAGGAGAAATACTGTGGGATCAATAGGAGAGATACATGTCAAACCTATAGGAGAGACACATGTGAGAACTAAAAGAGAGATACTGTGAGACCTAGGGGAGAGATAATGTGAGATCTAGAGGAGATACATGTGATACCTAGAGGGGAGATACTGTGAGACCCAAAGGAGAGGTACATGTGAGACCTAGAGGAGAGATAATGTGAAACCTATAGGAGAGATACATGCGAGACCTAGAGGAGAGATAATGTGAGACCTATAGGAGAGATACATGCGAGACCTAGAGGAGAGATAATGTGAGACCTACAGGAGAGATACATGTGAGACCTAGAGGAGAGATAATGTGAGACCTACAGGAGAGATACATGTGAGACCTAGAGGAGAGATAATGTGAGACCTACAGGAGAGATACATGTGAGACCTACAGGAGAGATAATGTGAGACCTACAGGAGAGATACATGTGAGACCTAGAGGAGAGATACATGTGAGACCTAGAGGAGAGACACATGTGAGACCTAGAGGAGAGACACATGTGAGACCTAGAGGAGAGATACTGTGAGACCTAGAGGAGAGATAATGTGAGACCTAGAGGAGAGATACTGTGGGACCTGGGGGGGGGGGGGGGGGGTGTTTTTTTTG
>NW_017307395.1:189550-195189 GCF_000935625.1 Nanorana parkeri | reverse complement strand
AGAGGCGCAGGGGGGGGGAGTGGGCGGGGGGGGTGGGGGGGGGGGGGGGGCATGTTTTTCTTAGATGTCTTTAATTCAATTGTACATTTATATGGCGTCATGTCAGTTATAATAAAGTTATTTTTTATTTTTGTCTTGCAGACGTTTATTTCAGGAGGTACTTTTTTGCTTGTGGGTTGTGTATTCTATTTTGGTTCCTCTTCTCTGCACACTTGGTGGTGCCGGTTTGTTCTTTCAATTCTTTAACTATGGAGGGTGTCACTGGTTCCTAGTAAGTACATTGCATTCTTTTAGATGTTTGGCCGACATACAAAATAGCTTGGGGACACTTTCAAAGCGTGGTCGCCTCCTTATAGGTTTTTAAAGGATCAGCCCATCAACAAATAACCCCAGTGGGCCCAATCATTGTATGGCCTTGCTCATCTCTCAGCATCTCCAGCAGTGAGATCCTCTCATCTTCTCTCTCATCTCCATAATGTCAAATAAATAAATGGTCTCTATTCAAGAATAAGGATTCAACACCGAGCCTACAGGGAGAAGGCGGAGCTGGGAACCCTCCGTACAGAACTCCAAACACTGGAGCTTCCAAAATGGATGGATCAACCCATCAGTTCTGAGTTTTGGGTGGACCAAAACCCACAAAAAAATACATTCGTTTATTCTTCAACCTGCGACAGGAATGATAAAACATCGGTCTAGTAATAATTTATACCGCAAGTTACAGAAGGAAGTTAGGAATCAAGAAATGCAAAGTTTAGTTCCTGTTAAAGAAAACAAGGACTGCACACATCCCTGACTGAGGACAATAAATATACAATATACATCCTAATGGGTATTCGCAAACATCAGAATAATTCCAGGAAGTGAGACGGCAATAGTGCCCTGAAATAAACTGTAACCTAATGTAAGTGATAATGTATTAATAATAAAAATGGTAATTTTCTCTATGGGACTACGCGGCCGTGCGCCGCCCTACGCTCACCTGAAGTGCAGGTCCGTGCGGGTGCGGGTGAGCGTCTGGATCCTGGATCCTGTCTGTGTCCAAGCCAGGAAACACACGCACCCCTACGGACCTGCAGTTGAGGTGAGCGTAGGGCCGCGTAGTCCCATAGAGAAGGACGGGGGCTGCGTACTAATCACACGCAGCACCTGTCCTGCCCGGGATCTGCCCGATATGGCCGTGCACGCAGCACGGTGCTGTACATGCCGGCCGTTCCTAGTGTGAATGAGGGCTTAGTAAAAAAATATTAAAGTGTAAATCCAGCCCAAGCTTTTATTTTGTGTTTTGAATGAATTGGAGGAAGTGTAACTGCTATCTGGGGATCTGGTAAAGATATTTTTCCTCGCTTCCTGTGCAAGTGACAACAACAGAAAAAAATCTGCAACAGTGACACAGACGTCAATAGAAAGCAGAGCAACAAAGATTAAAAAAACAAAAACTGCCCTGTCTCTGCAGGCACGCCGAGAAGCAAATGGCCGGATTTCTTGAGAGGGGAGAAAGTATTATTATTTTATTTAATATTATTAGTAATGGTATTTATATAGTACTACAGTAGTTGTCTACATTAAATCAGATGCACCTCTCTACGATGGAGCTAAAGCTTCTTATTCACTAATAAGCACGTCAGGTAGAGCTGGGATTTATTTGCTTGTCTATTACTTATAGTTCATTTAAAACAACATGTCCACCTAAGACCGCCCTGTGTGTGACAACGCTGCTGTGTAATGTCACTGCAGAACAATCAGTGTCACCCTGTTATAGGAATAGGGAAAATACATCAACATGTAATAACAGTATGTGTCTATTATCTATGTATCTACTGTATGTATCTATGTGTCTATCTATCTATCTATCGATCGATCTGTCAATCTATTATCTATCTATCTATCTATCTATCTATCTATCTATCTATCTATCTATCTATCTATCGATCTATCAATCTATCGATCTGTCAATCTATTATCTACCTGTTATCTCTATCTATCTATCTATCTATCTATCTATCTATCTATCTATCTATCTATCTATCTATCTATCATCTACCTGTTATCTATCTATCTATCTGTCTGTCTGTCTGTCTGTCTGTCTGTCTGTCTATCTATCTATCTATCTATCTATCTATCTATCTATCTATCTATCTTTGGTAACAAATAACAAACAATAATATGATATAACATCATATACTACACTGCAGGCACTCTCAGGGTTTGATAGATGAAGAACAATAGAGCTACTGTACTGTCCTCCCTGATCTCCTATGGCAGCCCTTTGTATGTCATATCATATATACATTGTAGTATTAGAGTGTGAGCTCTTTGGGTTACATATGAGCGGCTCTATAAAACACATTATAATACATCAGCACTTTAAAAGCAATGATAACAGTTCTCTGGGATGACCAGGATTCGTCGACATCGTTCATTACAAGTCATTTAATTCTATTAGTTTCCATTTTTGCCCGATAGGAAATGTCCGAGTTTCACTTTTTCTCACAGGCAACAAGGGAAACCTTCATTTTGACCATTGGGGTACAACAATAGATACTACAAAAGCCTGCGCAGGCACAATGACACAAGATTCGCTATAAATAGGATTGACAGATTTGTTGATTTAGGACAATCTCGGGCTGGAATTCTGCTTCTTATGGGCAATCTGCGTCCTCTTACCTTCATCTGGAACCTGGACAATCCCAGAGTCCCCCAATGTTTGGACAAAGGTGGCGCTGCAGAACCAGAAGAGCAGGAGCACTAACATGGTCCGAGCGTGGTACAAAGTGTGCAAGAGCCGGCAGGGACTCGCAAGTCACTTCAGCGTAAACTTCCCGGCAGCCTATGCACCCATGGGAGCTGGCCTGCACCTGCCGGGTGGGCGTCAGGGGTGGAGGAAGAGGGTGTCTGCACTTCTGTGTCACTTCTGATCAGCTCCGCTCAAAGAAGCAAAACGCAAGTGTGAAATGGGGAACTTAACCCTTCAGGGCTCCAGCAGTGGATTCCGTGCTCAGCACTATGAGGATTGGTGGAACAGGACGGAGAATTGCCTTCCTATTATTAAACTCAACTGAGCTTTCAGTTTTCAGCTACATTCACACTAGGTGCGACTAGATGCGTTTATCATTAAATCACTTACAATGGAGGCTACTCCTTGATGTATAAAAGTTTTTAGTTTCATGCACAATCAGCTGGTCCCCTGAGCACTGGCCCTGATATCCTGTTGTAGGGTGGCTCCTTCCCCTTGCAGGGTCCTATGGAGCCACCCTTGTGTGTGCTAGTAAGCTGTGTGTGTGTCTCCACAAACGCACAGGCACAGCAAGGCAACACACTCCCCTCCCCTGCTCCTCCATTCTCCCCTTTTCAAGCTAGCAGAGACTGCTCTGTCCCTTGTGATCTTGTACTGGACAGGAAGTTCAGGAAAATGGAGCCGAGAGAGTTGGAGCTGTTGGGAAACATGATGACTAAGTGCTTGGGTAAAAATGTAAAGAAATAGTTACCTGCGCAATGTGTACTTGTTTGATCTGGATTCACTATTATAATGGTTTGCGGGTGACAAGGCTCCCTAAGTGGCTCCCGGTGCAGGTGACAAGGCTCCCTAGTGGCTCCTCGTGCAGGTGACAAGGCTCCCTAAGTGGCTCCCGGTGCAGGTAACAAGGCTCCCTAGTGGCTCCTCGTGTGGGTGACAAGGCTCCCTAAGTGGCTCCCGGTGCGGGTGACAAGGGTTCCTAAGTGGCTCCCCGTGCGGGTGACAAGGCTTCCTAAGTGGCTCCATGTGCAGGTGACAAGGCTCCCTAGTGGCTCCTCGTGTGGGTGACAAGGCTCCCTAAGTGGCTCCCTGTGCGGTTGACAAGGCTCCCTAAGTGGCTCCCGGTGCAGGTGACAAGGCTCCCTAGTGGCTCCTCGTGCAGGTGACAAGGCTCCCTAGTGGCTCCTCGTGTGGGTGACAAGGCTCCCTAAGTGGCTCCCTGTGCGGTTGACAAGGCTCCCTAAGTGGCTCCCGGTGCAGGTGACAAGGCTCCCTAGTGGCTCCTCGTGCAGGTGACAAGGCTCCCTAAGTGGCTCCCCGTGCGGGGGACAAGGCTCCCTAAGTGGCTCTACGTGCAGTAGCAGCGTTGTCACTCTAGGATGCACTTTCCCTATGAACTACAAGCTGACATGCAAGCACAAAGGGCACCAGCATGTACAGGGGCCATAAGGAGTGCAAGGCATCATGGGATGTCCGTGTCATCAAAGAGAGGTGAGAAAACAGGTGGACAGAGTGACATGGACACGGTCATGGGCCATGAACTTCTGAATCTGAAAATGTATATCGTGCAGAAAATTAAACAAAGTAAAAAATTGACATGCTTACTAGTATATGCTCTCATAGATTTTGGGATGCCTGTGGGAGGAATAATAGTGATTAATGCATGCTTTAGTAGTGGAAGTCACAGGGGTCACTGGAGACACAGGAGTCACAAAGAACACTGGAGACACAGGGATCTCTGGAGACACAGGGGACACTGGAGACTCAGGGATCTCTGGAGACACAAGGGACACTGCAGACACAGGGGACACTGCAGACACAGGGGACACTGCAGACACAGGGGACACTGGCGAAACAGGGGACACTGGCGAAACAGGGGACACTGCAGACACAGGGGACACTGCAGACACAGGGTACACTGCAGACACAGGGTACACTGCAGACACAGGGTACACTGGCGACACAGGGGACACTGCAGACACAGGGTACACTGCAGACACAGGGGACACTGCAGACACAGGGTACACTGCAGACACAGGGGACACTGGAGACTCAGGGATCTCTGGAGACACAAGGGACACAGGGGACACTGGAGATACAAGGGACACTAAATACACAGGGGCCACTGGAGACACAGAAAGCCATTGGCAGTGTTATATTTCTGGAGCATCCGGACCTTCTCGCTGGAGACACTCTCCAAGGGATCTCTGGTAACACAGGGGTCACTGGAGACACAAGGGATCTCTGGTAACACAGGGGTCACTGGAGACACAAGGGATCTCTGGAAACACAGGGGTCACTGGAGACACAAGGGATCTCTGGAAACACAGGGGTCACTGGAGACACAAGGGATCTCTGGAAACACAGGGGTCACTGGAGACACAAGGGATCTCTGGAAACACAGGGGTCACTGGAGACACAAGGGATCTCTGGAAACACAGGGGTCACTGGAGACACAAGGGATCTCTGGAAACACAGGGGTCACTGGAGACACAAGGGATCTCTGGAAACACAGGGGTCACTGGAGACACAAGGGATCTCTGGAAACACAGGGGTCACTGGAGACACAAGGGATCTCTGGAAACACAGGGGTCACTGGAGACACAAGGGATCTCTGGAAACACAGGGGTCACTGGAGACACAAGGGATCTCTGGAAACACAGGGGTCACTGGAGACACAAGGGATCTCTGGAAACACAGGGGTCACTGGAGACACAAGGGATCTCTGGAAACACAGGGGTCACTGGAGACACAAGGGATCTCTGGAAACACAGGGGTCACTGGAGACACAAGGGATCTCTGGAAACACAGGGGTCACTGGAGACACAAGGGATCTCTGGAAACACAGGGGTCACTGGAGACACAAGGGATCTCTGGAAACACAGGGGTCACTGGAGACACA
>NW_017307395.1:169561-189394 GCF_000935625.1 Nanorana parkeri | reverse complement strand
TGCTGCGTGTGATTAGTACGCAGCCCCCGTCCTTCTCTATGGGACTACGCGGCCGTGCGCCGCCCTACGCTCACCTGAAGTGCAGGTCCGTGCGGGTGCGGGTGAGCGTCTGGATCCTGGATCCTGTCTGTGTCCAAGCCAGGAAACACACGCACCCCTACGGACCTGCAGTTGAGGTGAGCGTAGGGCCGCGTAGTCCCATAGAGAAGGACGGGGGCTGCGTACTAATCACACGCAGCACCTGTCCTGCCCGGGATCTGCCCGATATGGCCGTGCACGCAGCACGGTGCTGTACATGCCGGCCGTTCCTAGTGTGAATGAGGGCTTAGTAAAAAAATATTAAAGTGTAAATCCAGCCCAAGCTTTTATTTTGTGTTTTGAATGAATTGGAGGAAGTGTAACTGCTATCTGGGGATCTGGTAAAGATATTTTTCCTCGCTTCCTGTGCAAGTGACAACAACAGAAAAAAATCTGCAACAGTGACACAGACGTCAATAGAAAGCAGAGCAACAAAGATTAAAAAAACAAAAACTGCCCTGTCTCTGCAGGCACGCCGAGAAGCAAATGGCCGGATTTCTTGAGAGGGGAGAAAGTATTATTATTTTATTTAATATTATTAGTAATGGTATTTATATAGTACTACAGTAGTTGTCTACATTAAATCAGATGCACCTCTCTACGATGGAGCTAAAGCTTCTTATTCACTAATAAGCACGTCAGGTAGAGCTGGGATTTATTTGCTTGTCTATTACTTATAGTTCATTTAAAACAACATGTCCACCTAAGACCGCCCTGTGTGTGACAACGCTGCTGTGTAATGTCACTGCAGAACAATCAGTGTCACCCTGTTATAGGAATAGGGAAAATACATCAACATGTAATAACAGTATGTGTCTATTATCTATGTATCTACTGTATGTATCTATGTGTCTATCTATCTATCTATCGATCGATCTGTCAATCTATTATCTATCTATCTATCTATCTATCTATCTATCTATCTATCTATCTATCTATCTATCGATCTATCAATCTATCGATCTGTCAATCTATTATCTACCTGTTATCTCTATCTATCTATCTATCTATCTATCTATCTATCTATCTATCTATCTATCTATCTATCTATCATCTACCTGTTATCTATCTATCTATCTGTCTGTCTGTCTGTCTGTCTGTCTGTCTGTCTATCTATCTATCTATCTATCTATCTATCTATCTATCTATCTATCTTTGGTAACAAATAACAAACAATAATATGATATAACATCATATACTACACTGCAGGCACTCTCAGGGTTTGATAGATGAAGAACAATAGAGCTACTGTACTGTCCTCCCTGATCTCCTATGGCAGCCCTTTGTATGTCATATCATATATACATTGTAGTATTAGAGTGTGAGCTCTTTGGGTTACATATGAGCGGCTCTATAAAACACATTATAATACATCAGCACTTTAAAAGCAATGATAACAGTTCTCTGGGATGACCAGGATTCGTCGACATCGTTCATTACAAGTCATTTAATTCTATTAGTTTCCATTTTTGCCCGATAGGAAATGTCCGAGTTTCACTTTTTCTCACAGGCAACAAGGGAAACCTTCATTTTGACCATTGGGGTACAACAATAGATACTACAAAAGCCTGCGCAGGCACAATGACACAAGATTCGCTATAAATAGGATTGACAGATTTGTTGATTTAGGACAATCTCGGGCTGGAATTCTGCTTCTTATGGGCAATCTGCGTCCTCTTACCTTCATCTGGAACCTGGACAATCCCAGAGTCCCCCAATGTTTGGACAAAGGTGGCGCTGCAGAACCAGAAGAGCAGGAGCACTAACATGGTCCGAGCGTGGTACAAAGTGTGCAAGAGCCGGCAGGGACTCGCAAGTCACTTCAGCGTAAACTTCCCGGCAGCCTATGCACCCATGGGAGCTGGCCTGCACCTGCCGGGTGGGCGTCAGGGGTGGAGGAAGAGGGTGTCTGCACTTCTGTGTCACTTCTGATCAGCTCCGCTCAAAGAAGCAAAACGCAAGTGTGAAATGGGGAACTTAACCCTTCAGGGCTCCAGCAGTGGATTCCGTGCTCAGCACTATGAGGATTGGTGGAACAGGACGGAGAATTGCCTTCCTATTATTAAACTCAACTGAGCTTTCAGTTTTCAGCTACATTCACACTAGGTGCGACTAGATGCGTTTATCATTAAATCACTTACAATGGAGGCTACTCCTTGATGTATAAAAGTTTTTAGTTTCATGCACAATCAGCTGGTCCCCTGAGCACTGGCCCTGATATCCTGTTGTAGGGTGGCTCCTTCCCCTTGCAGGGTCCTATGGAGCCACCCTTGTGTGTGCTAGTAAGCTGTGTGTGTGTCTCCACAAACGCACAGGCACAGCAAGGCAACACACTCCCCTCCCCTGCTCCTCCATTCTCCCCTTTTCAAGCTAGCAGAGACTGCTCTGTCCCTTGTGATCTTGTACTGGACAGGAAGTTCAGGAAAATGGAGCCGAGAGAGTTGGAGCTGTTGGGAAACATGATGACTAAGTGCTTGGGTAAAAATGTAAAGAAATAGTTACCTGCGCAATGTGTACTTGTTTGATCTGGATTCACTATTATAATGGTTTGCGGGTGACAAGGCTCCCTAAGTGGCTCCCGGTGCAGGTGACAAGGCTCCCTAGTGGCTCCTCGTGCAGGTGACAAGGCTCCCTAAGTGGCTCCCGGTGCAGGTAACAAGGCTCCCTAGTGGCTCCTCGTGTGGGTGACAAGGCTCCCTAAGTGGCTCCCGGTGCGGGTGACAAGGGTTCCTAAGTGGCTCCCCGTGCGGGTGACAAGGCTTCCTAAGTGGCTCCATGTGCAGGTGACAAGGCTCCCTAGTGGCTCCTCGTGTGGGTGACAAGGCTCCCTAAGTGGCTCCCTGTGCGGTTGACAAGGCTCCCTAAGTGGCTCCCGGTGCAGGTGACAAGGCTCCCTAGTGGCTCCTCGTGCAGGTGACAAGGCTCCCTAAGTGGCTCCCCGTGCGGGGGACAAGGCTCCCTAAGTGGCTCTACGTGCAGTAGCAGCGTTGTCACTCTAGGATGCACTTTCCCTATGAACTACAAGCTGACATGCAAGCACAAAGGGCACCAGCATGTACAGGGGCCATAAGGAGTGCAAGGCATCATGGGATGTCCGTGTCATCAAAGAGAGGTGAGAAAACAGGTGGACAGAGTGACATGGACACGGTCATGGGCCATGAACTTCTGAATCTGAAAATGTATATCGTGCAGAAAATTAAACAAAGTAAAAAATTGACATGCTTACTAGTATATGCTCTCATAGATTTTGGGATGCCTGTGGGAGGAATAATAGTGATTAATGCATGCTTTAGTAGTGGAAGTCACAGGGGTCACTGGAGACACAGGAGTCACAAAGAACACTGGAGACACAGGGATCTCTGGAGACACAGGGGACACTGGAGACTCAGGGATCTCTGGAGACACAAGGGACACTGCAGACACAGGGGACACTGCAGACACAGGGGACACTGGCGAAACAGGGGACACTGGCGAAACAGGGGACACTGCAGACACAGGGGACACTGCAGACACAGGGTACACTGCAGACACAGGGTACACTGCAGACACAGGGTACACTGGCGACACAGGGGACACTGCAGACACAGGGTACACTGCAGACACAGGGGACACTGCAGACACAGGGTACACTGCAGACACAGGGGACACTGGAGACTCAGGGATCTCTGGAGACACAAGGGACACAGGGGACACTGGAGATACAAGGGACACTAAATACACAGGGGCCACTGGAGACACAGAAAGCCATTGGCAGTGTTATATTTCTGGAGCATCCGGACCTTCTCGCTGGAGACACTCTCCAAGGGATCTCTGGTAACACAGGGGTCACTGGAGACACAAGGGATCTCTGGTAACACAGGGGTCACTGGAGACACAAGGGATCTCTGGAAACACAGGGGTCACTGGAGACACAAGGGATCTCTGGAAACACAGGGGTCACTGGAGACACAAGGGATCTCTGGAAACACAGGGGTCACTGGAGACACAAGGGATCTCTGGTAACACAGGGGTCACTGGAGACACAAGGGATCTCTGGTAACACAGGGGTCACTGGAGACACAGAAACCCATTGTCAGTGTTTTATTTCTGGAGCGTCCGACCATCTTTACTGTTTATCTGGTCCAAAGGGGATTGTTTTTGCTTTAGGCAGCTTGCCTTCAATTCAGAGATTATCTGGTACTTCGCAGTACTCCTCAGCCTGATGGCCGGCATCATTAAACCCACTTCTTCTAAGTCCAGGTCATCCTGGACCAGCCCCCAGCCTGTAATTGGACAGTGAATGGAGAAGCAGCACATTGATTAGCTCATGTCTCTGCCACTCTTCTCTCTCCTCCTATCAGCATGCTTCTTGTCGGCACATGAACTAACTTGCCCCGTGTGCTGCTTCTTCCTTTCATGGTTCAGCCCTGCTGTAGAAGGACTGGAAGTGGCTGATACTCGGTCACATTCAGGTACTTCCACTGCTTGTCTTTAAAAACACAGAGCTGCATCTGTCCAAAGTCCAGATTAAAATTGATCACCAGACAAATTTTTTTTTTTTTTTATTGGACCTATATGAACTTTTTATTGCTCTCAGGGTCTCAGTCAGAGTTTTCCTCCCACTTCCTGTCCTCTACATCGGGGACACAGACAAAGGCACATTACTGATAATGGAGGCGGGCTGGGACTTGCAGTGCTACGGCAGCTGAAGGCTTGCAGGCTGCACACACAGGCCAGGATTACATAGGAAGTTAATGAAGTGTGGAGGGTTTTCCTCTCGGCTCTGCCAACCGCGGCTGCATCCTGTTTCTTGTTTTGGCAGAGGATGTTTGTTTATCAGATTATGAGCTGAGTCTTCTGTTAGGACAGGGTTAAAGTGGACCTGTCATTGAAATTCAAACTGCATATGAATCAATGCAGCACATATCCGCACTGCCAAATGACTGCATTGTGAATATCCCTTCATTTAGATTGTAAGCTTTTGTGCTCAGGGCCCTCCTATCCCTCCTGTATTGAATTGTGATGTGACTGTACTGTCTCCCTTTACTTTGCAAAGTGCTGCACACACTGTTGGCTCTATGTAAATCCTGTATTATATTAATTAGAGACGCACCAACATTTTGGTACTAAATTCCCGACACCAGCTCAGTCTGCGTCCCCTCTGATCCCTGCTGCTCTCCCCCACCTGTGTCTGCAGAGGCAGTGGGGATCAGAGGGGACACAGAGACAATCCAGCTGCCGGGACCCAGTGGAGAGGAGAGAAGCTGCCAGGAGGCCGAGCAGGCCGGTGCAGGAGGAGAGTTCGGCTCCTGCGTCAGGCGGAGCAGTCAGGATGGAGAGCGGAGCACAAACACTCACCAATCAGTACTGATCATTCAGTGTTTGTAAATAACCGAGGACATAGTGATTACTATGTCCCCAGTTATGAATGAACAGGAAGTGCTATATATCACTTCCTGTTCATTTATGGGGGCATAGTAAATATTTACTATCTGCTTACTTTATGAATGAACAGGAAGCAGCTCAGTTCAGAGGCTTCCTGTCTGTTCATGACTTTGTTGATAGTAAATATTTACTATCTCCAGAAGTATCTGTACTGAGTGCTTCCTGTTCATTCATTGCAGGGGCTGCAGAAAAAGAGATTGTCAATCTCTTTTTCTATTTTAAAAGGGAAATATCAGGGGTCTGTTTAGACCCCTGATATTTCTATAAAGCCCCTGACGGTAAAGTAAAAAAAAACAAAAAAAACCTAAACATAAAAATAAAGTTTTTAAAAAATGAATGCAATTTTTTTTTTTAATGGTTAAAAAAAAAAGAAGTCATTTTTGGTTTCGGTCTGACACATTTTTACATTTTTGGTTTCGGCCTAAATTTTTATTTCGGTGCATCCCTAATAATAATAATATAAAAAATATTTATTTTATGTAAAAAATGACTAAGCTCCCTCATGATCACATGGTCTCTGGCAGCTAGCAGCATCCTGTGTGTTTCGTGTCCTTAGAGACCGCCATGGGTGGGGTCTGTTTTCAATCAAATGGGCAGGTATGGCTGTCCCCGGGTACACAAGACCAAATTTCTATCACTGGAGCCAGCAGGGTGACAGTTCTGGTGCTGCATTTACCCTGAATGCTTTGGGTTTCTTTGGATGCAGCCATTCCTTTTGACATACATTTGTATTTCAATAAAAGCAGATTGAATTCAGTCTTCTTTTGCGTATGAATGTAAAGAGCAGCATTTGACCACAGTGTGTACCTTGGGGAGGTGGGTGGCGGGTGCCGCTGATAGTGTTGGGGGTGGAGGGTGGAGCTCTCACCAACCTGGGACACTGTGGCCACTCCTCTGCCACCCCCCTAATGAGATGCCTCCAGTGGCCCATAAAAGGGACGGCTCTGCCTATACCTATAAAAAAATTACTTTTGGGTGGACTGACCCTTTAGGGTACAAAAACTACTGTAAAATATGCTAACCAAAGCCTTGTCAACCGTGTAAAGCCAACAGCCATAAATAGCTCCCTATTCAAGGCAGACAAACCATTCCACCTCATCAAGGTGGCAATACCATCAGGAATGGTGGGTGTCCCTGCTCATTTGAGGGCCCTGCTGTCTGTCCTTCGTAATTAAGGGTTTACCCCCCCTCCCTAATTACAGTCGAATCTACGCACACAGACAGGACAGCAGCAAGGAGGGACTTCATTCAGACTGGCACTTGTGTGTTCATCTTGTTGAAAAAGGCCAGATTCACACGGGTGAGTTGCCCCAAGGCAGTAAGAAGTGCGGCGTTTCCTGTGGTAGTGAGCGCTGGCGGTCGCTGCCAGTTGCGGCCGCTCAGGGCCCATTCACATACCATCCAGTGTGTTCAGGCATGATTCCTTGCCCTGAATGCACTCGATCACGTAAACAAAGCCTCCCGCGTTCTGGGACGGAGCGGGCATGGTGGTGCCGTACATGTCAATGTTTGCGTGCTGTGTGGTCTTACGCACAGAAAACCGCGTGGGAAACGCTATAAGTGAATGGAGCCTTAGAGAAACTTGACTATTCACAGAATATAAAGGGATATGGGAGATGTTAGCAACACGTACACACACACACACATATTTGGTTGAACTGGATGGACTGTGACCAGAGGCGTCCCCAGTGCACATGGAATCATCACACATGAGCGTACTGACGTCATGCACACTTAACTGCCAGCACCCATCTTGGTGATGGACGGCGGCAATGAGAGGAGGTACGTTCATCCAGTGGGGTAAGGTATGCCGCTGGGTCCCCTCCTTTCTTGTGCAGCTGTTGGGCTCTTGATCCATGGGTCCCCTCCTTTCTTGTGCAGCTGTGGGGCTCTTGATCCATGACCGAGTGCCCGACTTTTCAGAGGGGGTGACTGTCAGTAATTTTGGTGTCACCCAGTGCGAGCCCCACCCCCCTCGTGACGCTTCTGACTCTTTCCCCCTTACTAACAATCTAACTTCCTGTCTCACAGCAAGAAGTGAGAAGTATTCTCTGCAAAGTGCGTGAAACTTCCATCTTAGAGACGGCTGGGGGATTCCTCACACCTCCTAATCTGGTGACAACTGTCACTTTTACTTCCTATCGGGGTCAACAGGACAAATAGAGAAGATGAATTTATTTCTCCAATGTGGACATGGCAATAAAAACTGGATAGAGGTTCTAACCCTTCCATACTCCATCCAAAACTACAAAGAAAGGTTTAGTTTCAGTTGAAATATATATGGTCAGAGAGTGGTCCCATAAGAAGCAATCGGGTCCTTGCTATTATTGGACAACCGTCATTTGTGTGGACTGATACTGTTGTGATCTTGATCTGATTGGAATTATATCGACACCATCTGACCAAGTTGCTGGGAAGCGTCGGAGGTCATAGGATTGATAAGGGTTGGGACATTAGATTGTAAGCTCCTTTGCAGCCAGTGATAGTGCGTTCTCCATAAAGGGCGTCAGAGTAGTTTGATGCTTTAAACATTTGTGAGATAAAATGTTACATCTCATTTCATAGAGGAAGTCCATATGTGCTTAATCATCTTTCTTTTATTGGCAATATCATTTTTGTGTTGTACCACCATGTTGCCACCCCCCTAATGAGATGCCTCCAGTGGCCCATAAAAGGGACGGCTCTGCCTATACCTATAAAAAAATTACTTTTGGGTGGACTGACCCTTTAGGGTACAAAAACTACTGTAAAATATGCTAACCAAAGCCTTGTCAACCGTGTAAAGCCAACAGCCATAAATAGCTCCCTGTTCAAGGCAGACAAGACTGTGAACTGTGCAAGTCACACAAGGCAAAGGAAGCCTTGACAATGACAAGTCGTCTTTGGCGGAGATTGCCGAACTCTCTGCCAGGCAGCGGCGCGGAAAGAGCCGAATAGCCGATAGGGCGGCGGAAACAACCGAAGCAAGCGCAGCTGACGGAGACATAACGTAGCCGAGCGCTGCCGGAGATAGCCGAGCGGATACGGAAACGTGTCCCATGCGGATGCAGACAGAGCTGCTCGGGAGGAAAGTTGGGGGTCGGTGGAGAAGAGGAGGACGGAGAAAGGGGCACCACAATACCATTGAGAAGGCTGAGCAATAGAGAACCCCCCCCTCGGCAGGGTGAGTGGTACAGGCCGCTATCTGTTTAGACGTCATTGTTACATTGTATTAGATGTAGTTTAGAACGTCAGTGTTACTTTGTATGAGCGCTGCAACATCTGTTACCTCGAAGAGCTGTGACCTCAGATCCCCCCGTCTGATCGGGCTGAATGTGTATAGACAAGGATCGATCTGTGTGAAATATGTGACATCTAGATCCAGAAATGAAAGGGAAAGCTCTCTGCTTGTCTATGGAGCTGCCAGTGTATGAGTTCAGGGTGGAGCTGTGCACACCCTCTGTACACACACAGGTGGAGGGGTGAAGCTGCAGCTTTAAAGGGGACCTGTCCTGAGAAAAATGTTCATGATGCTGCTACCAGGGAACCCCAGAAAGTGTTATTAAACTCAAGTATATAAATCTGTTATCACAAACTCCTACTGATCACATTACAGTATACTGCCAGCGTCATCTCATCGTCTCACAAACTATAGACTGACTCCCTCCTCCTGTACTGACTCCATTATCTAGCAGAGTCCCTAGAGAGGAGAGACGGCCAGGAGAGAGAGGAGAGACAGCCAGGAGAGAGGGGAGAGAAAGCCAGGAGAGAGAGGGGAGAGAAAGCCAGGAGAGAGAGGGGAGAGACAGCCAGGAGAGAGAGGGGAGAGACAGCCAGGAGAGAGAGGGGAGAGACAGCCAGGAGAGAGAGGGGAGAGACAGCCAGGAGAGAGAGGGGAGAGACAGCCAGGTGAGAGAGGGGAGAGACAGCCAGGAGAGAGAGGGGGAGAGACAGTCACCAGTATAGATTTCAATGCACCCAGCAGTCACCAGTATAGATTTCAATGCACCCAGCAGTCACCAGTGTAGATTTCAATGCACCCAGCAGTCACCAGTATAGATCTCAATGCACCCACCAGCCACCAGTATAGATCTCAATGCACCCACCAGCCACCAGTATAGATCTCAATGCACCCACCAGTCACCAGTATAGATCTCAATGCACCCACCAGCCACCAGTATAGATCTCAATGCACCCACCAGCCACCAGTATAGATCTCAATGCACCCACCAGCCACCAGTATAGATCTCAATGCACCCACCAGCCACCAGTATAGATCTCAATGCACCCACCAGCCACCAGTATAGATCTCAATGCACCCACCAGCCACCAGTATAGATCTCAATGCACCCACCAGCCACCAGTATAGATCTCAATGCACCCACCAGCCACCAGTATAGATCTCAATGCACCCACCAGCCACCAGTATAGATCTCAATGCACCCACCAGCCACCAGTATAGATCTCAATGCACCCACCAGCCACCAGTATAGATCTCAATGCACCCACCAGCCACCAGTATAGATCTCAATACCCCCAGGAGTCACCAGTATAGATCTCAGTGTCCCCAGCAGTGACCAGTACAGATCCCAGTGCCCCCGGAAGTCACCAGTATAGACCTAAGAGTCCCCAGCAGACATCAGTATAGCTCACAGTGTCACCAGTATAGTTGGCAGTGTCCCCAGCAGTCGCCATCATTTCTCACAATGTCCCTAGCAGTCACCAGTATAGCTCTTAGTGTCCAGGCAGTCTCCAGTGCAGAGCCCAGATGACCCCGCGGTGTTCCCAGCACTGTTGCGGCTCTTCTACAGTCACAGTAAAGTTGCAGTCAGCAGTGATAGAGGAAGCACTGACACTCACCCGGGAGTAGAGCTCATACACTGACTGACAGAGCCCAGTCACAGCGGAGGTCTACATGTGAGCAGGAACACCAGGACCCCGTGGTTGCCCCTCGCATGGTGACATCTTGTGTCCAGGTTTCAGCTGGCCTGACACAGCATATACAGGACTCAAAACTGTCCATGTGAATCCAACCCGACCACCAGCTCAGTGACTATAAACATGGCGCCCGCTGTTGAGGTGTTGCACACGGGGTGATTAGGGTGTCCAGGCACACCTGGCACACGCCTATGATGGCAGATATGAAGCAGCAAACCCCAGTTCATTGTTGGGAAGTTCACCCCCCCCAGTTCACAGGAAGTGATGGGATATGATTCCAAAGTATTATGGCCGCCACTGGAACAAGAGGCGAGGGGGGGAAATCTTCCACTGGGGACACTTGTTTCTATGCCAACTGCCTAAGAGAATCTGAAGAGCGTTCCTCTCACTTCCTGTTGTGGGTTTTCCGGGCAGGAAGTGAAGGAATCCCCTACAGGACACAGTCAGATGATCTCACCATCCCAAACTCTATCCAAAAATAAAACGTACCGTTCCTCAATATCTGATGTCATGTCCATGTGAAAGATTTATATAGAAACACAAAGAACGCTGTGCAAAGCATCATGGGAAGTTTCTATTACACATATATTATTTATTAGATCTATAATGTGGGGTGTTTAACAGAACTGGAGCAGACAGACTCTGGAGCAGTTGCCCATAGTAACCAATCAGCTTCTTTCTTCAGCTTGTTCAATTAAGCTTTGTAAATGAAAAATAGAAGCTGATTGGTTGCCACGGCAACTGCTCCAGATTCTGTCAGCTATTCCCCCCCAGTGTACACTAGAGGGCCCCCCCCCGCACCAGCTCATGTATTCCACACACACCCGACGGATGGAGTCTCATTACAGTGTATTTATTTCATTGTGCGGATTGTGCCCACTAGGGGCAGCGGTGATGTGCAATACGTATTGTTACTTTTCAAGGCACTGTTTACTTTTTTATGTGTCTTTTCATAACTTTATTGGCAGTGTACAAAGTGTACATTCCATTCATGTCAATTCATGTCCATAAAAAATGAAAGCTAGGAGCTGATTGGTTGCTATGGGCAGCCACCCCAGATTCTGTCTGCTTCAGTGTTGATATAGATATCAGTGTTTTGGCTATAGATATCCTTTAATATGTATTTGTCTGCTGATCTTAAAGTGTCAGTTCACCTTTTTTACATAAAACAACCCGTGCAGCTCAGCTGCTGCAGAGAGGGGGAGCGCACTGCGCATGTGCGGCCTATGAAGAGAAGAGAGGGAAGGCCGGAGAGCCCTGATAGTGGAGTGATGTGCTAAAAAAAAACTTTATCTGCTTTATATACAGTCGCTGCAAAGGGCGGGCCAACTCAATATTGAACCCTATGGACTAAGACTGGGATGCTATTAAAGTTCATGTGCGTGTAAAGGCCGGCGTCCCAATACTTTGGCAACATAGTGTATTTTCACATATTTATCTTTTAAATGTAAGCGGTGAGGGACCCCCATCGGGGGAAGTTAAGGGTGACCACTCGAGTGGCGTGCGGCCCGAGGTGTTTGTCCTGTGGGGAATTCTTCTGTCCTTTTGGAGGTCGCTCTGGATGCTCTGGGAGGTCCAAAACCTTGAGATTAATTTCTAGAACTTCGGAGCGGACGATGTGGTGACATAACATGGCCGAAGTGGAGTGGAAGGGCCCAGACGGGGGGAAGGGTCAGGAATTGAATGATAAAAGCCGTATTCATTAAACGCCGACCGGTTTCACTCTTCGCCTGGCCGATCACCTCAAGACCTGTCCGGCTGGGTTGTTCCCACCAGGAGCAACATAGCTCCCAAGGATCATCCGGGGCTCGCAAAACCATTCCACCTCATCATGGTGGCGATACCATCAGGAATGGTGGGTGTCCCTGCTCATTTGAGGGCCCTGCTGCCTGTCCTTCGTAATTAGCGTTTACCCCCCTCCCTAATTACAGTCGAATCTACGCACACAGACAGGACAGCAGCAAGGAGGGACTTCATTCAGACTGGCACTTGTGTGTTCATCTTGTTGAAAAAGGCCAGATTCACACGGGTGAGTTGCCCCAAGGCAGTAAGAAGTGCGGCGTTTCCTGTGGTAGTGAGCGCTGGCGGTCGCTGCCAGTTGCGGCCGCTCAGGGCCCATTCACATACCATCCAGTGTGTTCAGGCATGATTCCTTGCCCTGAATGCACTCGATCACGTAAACAAAGCCTCCCGCGTTCTGGGACGGAGCGGGCATGGTGGTGCCGTACATGTCAATGTTTGCGTGCCGTGTGGTCTTACGCACAGAAAACCGCGTGGGGAAACGCTATAAGTGAATGGAGCCTTAGAGAAACTCGACTATTCACAGAATATAAAGGGATATGGGAGATGTTAGCAACACACACACACACACACACACACACACACACACTTGTACTGGATGGATTGTGACCAGAGGCTAGGGTTGCCACCCGTACGGGTTTCACCCGTACAACCCCTGTTTGGAATCATGTGCCCGGGTCTGTGGCCACCTCCCGCCCGGGCACATGATTCAAACATTACAATGCCGCATACCTGCATTTCTTGCGGCGGGCGGAGGACGGCGGGCGAAGGACGGCTCAGTGCACATGGAATCATCACACATGAGCGTACTGACGTCATGCACACTTAACTGCCAGCACCCATCTTGGTGATGGACGGCGGCAATGAGAGGAGGTACGTTCATCCAGTGGGGTAAGGTATGCCGCTGGGTCCCCTCCTTTCTTGTGCAGCTGTGGGGCTCTTGATCCATGACCGAGTGCCCGACTTTTCAGAGGGGGTGACTGTCAGTAATTTTGGTGTCACCCAGTGCGAGCCGCACCCCCCTCGTGACGCTTCTGACTCTTTCAACCTTACCAACACTCTAACCTCCTGTCTCAAAACACAACAGGAAGTGAGAAGAATTCTCTGCAAAGTGCATGAAACTCCCATGTTAGAGACTTGTCCCTGGAGAGGCTGGGGGATTCCTTACGCCTCCTAACTTTTACTTCCTATCATGGTCAGCAGGACAAATAGAGAAGATGAATTTCTACAACGTGGACATGGCAATAAAAAACGGATAGAGGTTCTAACCCTTCCATACTCCATCTAAAACTACAAAGAAAGGTTTGGTTTCAGTTTAAATATAAATGGACAGTGTGGCCCCATAAGAAGCAGTCCGGTCCTAACTATTATTGGACAACTGTCATTTGTGTGGACTGATATTGTTGTGATCGTGATCTGATTGGAATGATATCAGGAACATCTGACCAAGTTGCTGGGAAGCGTCAGAGGTCATGGGTTGGAACATTAGATTGTAAGCTCCTTTGCAGCCAGTGCCAGTGTTTTCTCCGTAAAGGGCCTCAGAGTAGTTTGATGCTTTAAACATTAGTAAGATAAATGAGATAAAATGTTACATCTCCTCATTTCATAGAGGAAGTCCATATGTGCGTAATCATCTTTCTTTTATTGGCAATATTATCATTTTTGTGTTGTACCACCATTTGGCCAGAAGGGGGCAGTATAAGTAATCTGCGATTTTGTTTCAGTTTTAGAACATTGTCAGAGAGTGGAGCAATATACATGAAACAGTTCTCAGAAGAGTCTCCTTCCTGTGTAATCTCTGTATCTTCTCTGTGCACAGAACATACGGCTGTCTGGATGTCTCAGTCAGATGATGGATTTGGTGGGCAGGACCGGCTCACTTCTTCCCCCGACAGCAGTTCAGATGACTCAGAGCTTTCGGTGGCAGCGGAGACATTTGCCCGGGGCTATGACTGTGTCTCCATCTCTTCCTACCCTGGAGAGAGGCTGATACAGGGCCAGGAGGATACAGCATCCCTGGTCTCCACGGGAACCCTTGTGGCTGAGTGTATATACATCCCACCGGCTGGGTACCAACTGCTGTCTGAGCAAGAGGTAATATCCTAGTAGATTGTAAGCTCTTCCACCTTCTCTCTCCTCCCTAATAATAGTTTGTAAGCTCTTCTACCTTCTGTATCCTCCCTCATACCCTCATAGATTGCAAGCTCTTCCACCTTCTGTGTCCTCCCTCATACAACAATATATTGTAAGCTCTTCTACCTTCTGTATCCTCCCTCATATCCTAATAGATTGTAAGCTCTTCCACCTTCTGTGTCCTCCCTCATACAACAATAATATTGTAAGCTCTTCTACCTTCTGTATCCTCCCTCATACAACAATAGATTGTAAGCTCTTCCAGCTTCTATATCCTCCCTCATACTGTAGATTGTAAGCTCTTCCACCTTCTGTCTCCTCCCTCATACAACAATAGATTGTAAGCTCTTCATGATCTGCACATACACTCTCATGCTAAGGCTTCATGCTGCTCTGTAATAACATGTCTGCTGCGTTGTGTTTCCTGTGCTTCCAGGTTGTGCAGCAGAGGTCCGCTCTAAAAAGTACAGCTGAGCGCTTAGACAGGGTGACGAAGGAGAAGGAGACCCTGCAGGAGGCTCTACGGTGCAGCTCAGAGGACTGCGCCAACCAGGTGAGTCATATCTAGTCCCGTATGCCGTATCAGTCCTTACATGATTGTATGCAGCTATTTTTTTGTTTTTGTTTTTTTACATTAAAATGACAATAAATGTACCTTTTTTAAATGCAGCTTGTACAAGTAGAGTACCTGAATCTGTCCTTATTTTAGTATTCTATTATTACTTGTTCAACAAATACTCACACTCGGTGAGGCAAGATCAACACTGTAAGCTAAACAGACTGTTTTGCATTTCACAGTGCTGGCAATATAATGCTGGCATTTTATTGATTGAAGGAGAGAGCAGAGTGATGAGCTCCTTACTGTAGTTATGGTCCTTCGCTGTCTATTGAGCAGACTTGAGGTGGGTCAGTGACTGAGCTGTATTGCTTAGCTACAGTGGAGCACAGTAAGGTCAACCACCTGCCCGTCTACAAGGGTGTCAAAATCACAGGAACGGGGGAATAAACACATAATCTTTTATCAGGTTTAAGAGTTCACATTATATGTGAATTTAGCTCTAAAGCTTTGCAAATGCCCTACCTACCTCCTCCCCCCTATAGATTTATTTTTATACATAAATACCTTTTATCACAAGGGTCTTCTGAGCAGAAGGTTGACATCAAGGGTTCTTCCTCTTCTCCGGCAGCAATGGTTGGTCCTTACTCTTGTTGTAAATGGCGCACATGTAATGACCTCCCATTGCAGTAATACTCCGTGCCCAGGGTGTGTTATGATGCCTTCCCATGAAAGCCGGGGCTCAGAGGAAGTGGGGTTTAAAGCTGAACTCCTGGCAGTCATTTGGTAGCAGTATTAACATGTCACTTCCTACTTCCCATCAGGTACGTTAAGAAAAAATTCTTGTTTCTGTTGTGCCCATGGAGGGGAAGTATGGAGTCATTTTAGAAGTATCCCGGAGCTCAGTTTTCAAGTAGAACTGAAGCCAAAAAAAAATAGTTTTTTTGGAGTTTAGGGACGGCTATAACCCCTGTCAGCTTTTTATGCCATCTATGTCCCATTGGGGAGATTTCCCTTCACTTCCTGTTCGATAGCCACAGCAGCAGGTGAGATGAAATCCCTCCAAAGTGAAGGAAATCCCTAGTGGTCAGCAGAACTAGTGTCCCCATTGGAAGATTTCTCATCTATTCCTGTTCTGGTGACAACCCAAAATTTGGGATTCTCTTTCACTTTCAGTGATAACGGTCACCAGGATCAATAGAGCGGGTGAATCTCCCTAACGGGGACACAGACAGCAATAAAAACCTGACAGGGGGCCCAATCCCTTTCCACTCTATGCAAAACTTAAAAATAAAGTTTTGGCTTCCATTGCACTTTAATGATGTTGGTTTTCATTTAACCTGTGAGACTGAGGACATCTAGTGGTAAAGAAGATGTACTGCAGGTGTGTGCAGCTCCTCCATTGAAAGTAAGTATTGCACCAAAAGCTTCTTTTTTTTTTTTTGTAACTTTTTTAATTAATGTTATATTTATTTAAGTAGCAATCTGTCATTTTCCGGGATCACATCTATCCATGTGCAGTTATTTTGGAACTCTAAAAACAAGGGTTCCCCCTAAAGGCTTTGATAATCTTATATTCCCTAAGCATGAATTCTGGGACTCCATGACTGGGCACCCTTCTTGTATATTGGGATGACTAATAGGTCACATAGGGTAATCCATTTCTTTTTCTGTGCAGGTGAAGCAGCTGCTGGACCAGATAAAGAATTCAGAAGAGGTTCTGCAGAGCTTGCAGAGGAGTCTGTCTGACAGCCAGCAGAAGACCGCACGGAAAATGGTGAGAAGCATGGACAAGCATCAAGTAAAGGGAACCTGTCATTAGAGAAAAATAGATCCTGCCTTTTCTAACCTCTTGCCTGACTGTTAGATGTCACATCACATAGAAACCAGGACCTGTTTAGGATATTATATCCCCACCAGGCATTATATCTTCCAGATTGTAACATTATCTGTCTTGGTGCGTCTCTCTGTCTCAATGCGTCTCGCTGTCTCTCTCTCTCTCTCTCTGTCTTGCTCCCTCGCTGTGTCTTGCTTCCGTCCCACTCCCTCTCTCTTTCCCGATCCCTCTCTCTGTCTCGATCACTAATCTTAAACCTGTTACCTGTGGTCCCCTCTCAGGGAGCTCTGACGGCCTCCTTCAGTCGCTTGTTCCAGGAAGTGAATTGTCTCAACGATGAGAATGAGAAGCTGAGATCCCTAGGCTCAGAGACGACCGCTGTGGGACAAGGCGTGCAAATGTCTTCTCAACAGGTATGTTCATAGATCTCATTGTGCAATGTGCACAGCGGCAGTCCGCTCTGGCAACAGCCAACAATAAATGTTTGTGAAACTTGTATATGTCTGTCATACAAAAAGAATTCAAATTGCAGGAGCAGGAAGTGTCACTGTACATGTTTGCTATGTGTATCAGTATGGATCCTCTGCAGGAAGAGTCACTGTACATGTTTGCTATGTGTATCAGTATGGATCCTCTGCAGGGAGAGTCACTGTACATGTTTGCTATGTGTATCAGTATGGATCCTCTGCAGGAAGTGTCACTGTACATGTTTGCTGTGTATCAGTATGGATCCTCTGCAGGAAGAGTCACTGTACATGTTTGCTATGTGTATCAGTATGGATCCTCTGCAGGGAGAGTCACTGTACATGTTTGCTATGTGTATCAGTATGGATCCTCTGCAGGAAGAGTCACTGTACATGTTTGCTATGTGTATCAGTATGGATCCTCTGCAGGGAGAGTCACTGTACATGTTTGCTATGTGTATCAGTATGGATCCTCTGCAGGAAGTGTCACTGTACATGTTTGCTATGTGTATCGGTATGGATCCTCTGCAGGAAGTGTCACTGTACATGTTTGCTGTGTATCAGTATGGATCCTCTGCAGGAAGAGTCACTGTACATGTTTGCTATGTGTATCAGTATGGATCCTCTGCAGGGAGAGTCACTGTACATGTTTGCTATGTGTATCAGTATGGATTCTGTGCAGGAAGCGTCACCATGTTGTACATTTTCCAGAGAGTGGAGCAGCACAGGCAGGAGCGTCTGTGTATTGAGGTCGTCAGTCTACAGGAAGAGCTAAAAGCTGAACAAGTGACTAAGAATGATTTGGAGGAGCAGCTGAAGAGATGGGAGGAGACACAGGCCGAGGAGAGGGGTGAGCGAGGACAATACATGTATCTGGCTGTTAAAGGAAACCCGTGCTGAGACAGACACACAGGCTGCCATCACTGATCTGGAACAAGCTTGCAGCAAGTGAAGTTTGACCTCTGATCTCCATGCTTGTTCTGGACCAATTCTTTAGAAAGCAATGAAGCCAGAGATTGCCAGGTAACTAGCATTTTCAGAAGGAGAGGTCAGCAACGGCCCCTATGTATTTTAGGGTGCAGGTTTACATTAAGCCGGTAATGCAAAATATCCAGGTTCAGTAGAATTCCTTGGTCTTATTATAATCCCTGTGTGTGTGGAATTTTTAGTTCAGATTTTACGTGCCGTGCCATAGGGTGGCAACGCTATTCTTCCATATATACAGTACAGTGAGTGAGCATTGCCACCCTAGGACAGGAAGTATGTTAATGGCAGGATCACCAAGCCAAAAGGTAAAAACCTGAAAAAATGAAAACTAATGCGGCCACCACATCTAAGGATTGGTAAGCTGCAATATATTACACTTCTTCTTATTTTGAGGTTTAGACTTTAATGGGCATATTTATAAAGCAGTGAATGAGACTTTTGTTAAACATTCACTGGTGGTGCACTAATCATTGTCATTTAAAAACATATGCTTCTGGAAGATTCACCTGCATTGAATAACGTGAGGCGAATATCAGCTGACTGCTTTATAAATATGCCCATCAGCGTTCAGCATTTACACGGACCTGCGTATAGTACAGCCAGTCATGTCTTTTATTAGTATGACATCTAGTCACCTCAGTATCTTATAATGGGGATGAGATAAATCTTTTGTAAAGGTCGCTGTGTTTATGATTTCTAATTCACATTTTCTCTCCTCCTTGGTCATCTTCATACTGTTCATACAATGGGATTGCAGAGATTATGGAAGGTATGTGATCTATGACACGGTTGTACTGTCATCCACACTCTTTGGTCATGGGACATCACAAGTCCCCTTTTCACATCTGAGTCCCCCCCCTTATATAAAATCCCCTTTGACAGTCATTCATACTCTTTGGTCATGTGATGGGATATAATATAGAGAATATGCTGCAAAAGTTCTTGCAATTTTTTTTCATTTAAATAAATCAAATGTAAAGTTTAAGGACACGCTCTTCAGACTGCGTCCTTGATGACGTGATGATGTTTCGGGTCTTCTCAAGGCCTACATGTCTTTTATCAGCACTAGGGGGGTTAGGTTTTGAGTCATTGGTGATCTATGGAGTATGGCAACCCATAATAACCAACCAGATTGTACGTAAATCAGTGAACAATGAATTATGATTGGCTGCAGGCTGTCTTGTGGAATAAGATGGCAAAGGGTAGGTATAGAAGCACACACTGTGTATGTAAAGGGGACCATATGATTTATGGAGATTAGAGCAAAACAGGATCTGTTACTTGTATCAGGTAAATCAAATCCTTGTTAAATCAGAACTCCAGATAGATATTAAAGACAAACATTGATGCAGCTCTATAATCATTATGACATTTATTTCTTTTTAAATGTAGCTACCTGAATGTCACCTGGTATCAACCTCTTTCAGCCCCCTGTACAGCAAGGCTCAGACTGGGGGGGAGGGGCAGTACAAGGAGCCATTTAATAGTGCTCATGTACTAACAATAAGCATGCTAACAGGAGGAGAAAGCAGAGTAACAGAGTGAATAGCTCATCAATGTGCTGCCTGTGCAGTCACAGGCTGGGGAAGGGACAAGACCAGTCAGTGTTTCTCTCCTGCGGTTCAGTAACACTGACA
>NW_017307395.1:165625-169363 GCF_000935625.1 Nanorana parkeri | reverse complement strand
TGGCTCTTGTACTGTGTGTGTATATATATATATATATATATAATCTGTGTGTTCAGCTGTCTGCCTTGTCTTCAGCTTAACAGTTTAAGAATGAAAGTCTGTTCTTGCTCCATTAGATGCAGACGGTGCAGATCCAGCCAGGGATATGAGTTGTATAAAATGAATATCGAATTTGCTGGTTGCCTGTCCCGTGTTGTGTGACATCTCTCCATTTTTATTCACTCAGCGACACTTTCCAGCATGCGGACGGAGATGGACCGGATACAGCAAGACAGGAAACAGGTGAGAGGGATGGGAAATGGAAATGCCTTTTATTTCTGTCATTTCCTTCATTATCATTCTCCATCATCAGTTCTCAGTGTGACCGATCCGCTCTTCTTTCTTCCATCGAGTTCAACTTATATGGGTCTATATGGTTCTACACTAAAAAAGCACCCGTTTAATATCAATGGAAATAATGCTGTGAAGGAGGAGGGTCATGGAGATGGATACTATAGCTGATTCTTCAAGGGATCAAGATTCTGGAATAACTTGGCACGTTTCGGGTCTTCTCAAGGCCTACATGTCTTTCATCAGCACTGGGAGGTTAGGTTGCGGGGGTTCGGTTGTGTTCCCAGGGTTGTTGCTTTGGGAAGAGAGATGGTGCTTTAGAGAGGTGACGTTTAGAGAGGTTTTTAGATTTATAGACTCGCAAGGCAAGATGGACATACAGTATGCTTGCTTATGTTGCTGAAAACCAATCTAACATGTCGCCTAGGTTTTTTTTTTGTGGACATTCCAATCCTTATCAAGCTTATGCCTGTTCTGTATATACTGGATTTTGAGTTTTTTGCAGACGGACAATTTGATAAATGAGTGTTCCCTTATGCTACCATTTCCAACAATTGAAACTAGGGATGCACTGATACCGGCTTTTCGGTATCGAGTGCGAGTACCTATATTTTGCTTTCGGTATTCGCTGATACCAGTGCTTCCGCTGGCATGGAGCCGGCTTCCTGGGCAACCAGGATGCCCGGTGGGTGGTAATGACATGCTGGAGAGGCGATTAATGACCCGCCTCCCGGCTTCCTGATTGGCCAGAAAGCTGGCTCCATGCTGAATGGCTGGAAAGCCGGCTTCCCAGTCAATCAGCATAGAGCCGGATTCTTGGACAATCGGGGAGGCGGGTCATTACTCGCCACCTGGCTTCCTGATTGCCCAGGAAGTCGACTCCATGTTCCCCTACGGCACTGCTGGTCAGAGGAAATATTCCTCTGATCCGAAGTTCCGGTATCGGGGAAGGTATCGGATTATTTGGGCAAGTATGAGTACGCACCCAAATACTCGGTATCGGCACCAATACTACTATAGATATCGGTGCATCCCTAATTGAAATGATCGGTTTCCTTTCTGAACGGAATGTTCATTTTATTGGTTATTTTATATAAACCTGTTCCGCCTCTCTTAGGATGTAACTTATTATCAACGCTAATCTACTAAACTTCTACAACCCTCAGGATAATTTCCTGGTTCTAATTGTTCTCCCACATACTGTATATGAGAAGAGAGAGCTTGGATTGGAAATAACAAGAAGTCTGGAGGTCGGCATTGGCAGGACACATGAGACATTTCTGTTTTACTTTCAGATTCTTCATCCAGTTTTCTCTTTATACTACAGAACCCTCAAAGGAAGATCTCCTTGGTTCCAGTTTTCAGGGAGTTGCATGCTCCAAAATGACACTTCTAGCTCAATGTTTCTCAACCTTTTTTCAGTCATGGCAGCCTTTGATAGTATGCAAAATCTCGAGGCACCCCAGTCTAAAATATATTTTAAAAAATGTAAAAAAAACAAACACGTGTAGTCCCTCCAAAATCCATAGCACACCCTCATCCAAGATAGGGTTCTGGTATGAATTTTAGGGTGGACCCCATGCAAAAACACAAAACTAATGTGGGGGTCCCCCCTTTCATATCAAAACCCTTCTTTTCACGTCATAGTCCCCCTTTACAGCAGGAGCTCCTTTTCACACCTTATGAGAAGCCCCACTTAATATCAGGAGCCCCCTCCTTTCACATCAGAATTCCTCCTTTAACATCAGAGTCCCCCTTTGCAGCAGGAGCCCCTCCTTTCACATAAGAGTCATCCCCTCTTACACTTGGAGACCCCCTTTACATCAGAAGCCCCGTTTACATCGAAATTCCCCTTTTGAATCAGAGCCCCTCCTTTCACTTCAGATTCCCCGTCATTTTTTTTAAAATCAGAGTTCCCCCTTCACATCACAAGTCCCCTCTTCATATCAGGAGCCCTGTTCACATCAGTAGCCCCCCTTTCACAGAGTCCCCCCCTTTATATCAAAGCCCCCTTTGACAGTTCCGATTCTTCCCTTCACATTAGAAACCCCTTTTCACATCAGAGCTGCCGCTGTGGAGGGTTTTGAGGCAGAGCAGGCCTGGAAGGAGCTGAACTTTCATCTTTTTCTGAATGGATCTCGGCCTCTCTGGATTAGCGTCATTCATATCCATGGTGCTGCCAGCCAATGCATCTGCACCATGAAAAGGCATAATGCTGTGTGAAAATTTCAAGGCATGCCTGAGGAATCCAGAAGGCACCCCAAGATGCCATGGCACCTTGGTTGAGCCGCTCTAGCTCATGATTGGTTATGATCTGCGGTAAAGTGTAGATTGAACTGGTGGTTCTCTATGATGACCCAGATAAAGCTGATTTCACCGAGCAGTAATAAGCCAACATTCAGTGATACTCTCTTCTCCTCTCCCTACAGGCAGAGCTGCAGTTACAGGAGTCAGAAAATCAGGTCCAGAAGCTCTGGGAGTCTCTGGGTGAACAGGAGAAGCTTCTCCAGAAGGAGAAGGAGGAGAAGGTATGAAGACTTCTGAAATAAGGCCACAATGGTGTTCAGCTCATCTCTTCTCTTCTCTGTCATTGATTTTGTTGGAGGGAGGCAGATAAAAGGTGCTGACACATAGAAGGTGTTGGATCTCTATGCTGAGGAGGACGACCTCTCTACTCTATCTGAGCAGACGGCTGAAAAGAACAATTTTTTTGAAGGTCCCGGTCATGATTCTGGTCCTCATTGTCTCACTGATTTGTGTCTCCAGATTTCTCTTGAGGACGCATTGCGCGAGGAGAGGAACAAGGCAAGCAGACTGCAGACTGAACTGAACACCAGCGAGGAGGTGCAAAGGGACTTTGTCCGGCTATCTCAGAAACTGCAGGTGACCCACCTTTACTGACCTGTCTTATCTCAGCCTGAGTTGTTGGTTTAGGAGGAATGTATTTTCATGTTCTGTGGTATGCTCAGGACTGTAATATGCTCAGGACTAAAAAGTCTAGTTTTTTTTTTGGGAGGGTAAATGTGAAATATTACATATTCATTTTTCCTACTTACATTTCCAGCCAGCAGATGGAGCGCTAGGCTCCTTTTTACATGTTTTTCAGTCTAGGCTTAGCTGGTTTCTTTGGAAACCATAGCTGTTTGCAGAACTTATGCCCAAACTCTAATTTACACACAGACGTGATTAAGTCAGAGTGAGACCCCTTCCCCTCTCTGCACAGCTCCATTATAGACATTCAGTTAGTAAGAGATAGTCTGAAAGTAAACAGCTCTGGGCTTGACTCTGTCTCTAAGAAACATAGTCCTGTGTGGCACTAGTGTGTGTGTGCACCCCGTATTTAAAAAAAAAAAAAGAAGTGTGTGTGTATGTATGTATGTATGTATGTATATGTATATATATATATAT
>NW_017307395.1:163638-165176 GCF_000935625.1 Nanorana parkeri | reverse complement strand
ACACACACACACACAACGTGAAACTCGAATAATTAGAATATCGTGCAAAGTTCATTTATTTCACTAATGCTTGGCTGCATGCTCCATTCGGGCTCCTATTTTCCAACTGGCTCCTTCAATCTGATGATGGAGGGATGCCATCCGGAAGGGTGCCAACAGGGGCACCCACTGTGTGAATCTGCATAGTGTATGGCCAGCTTTAGTGAGCACCTTTTTTGTGTTCCTTTTTCTTACTGACGTATATGTGTTGGTGTATCACAGGTCAGCCTGGAGAAGATCCGACAGGCCACTTCCATAAAGGATGTGCAAGAGATTCTAGAAGGCACCCGGTTCACAGACGTCAGCCAATCAAGTGATACCTGATCATCATGGATCTTAATGATTTATTAATCTGATGTCTGATGGATTTCATTTGGATGCGATTTTTCTACTGCCATTTCTCTCTACTTTTGATCTTCAGCCATGTTTTATTTCTGCCCCCTGATATACAGCACAGACTCCTGCGCAGAGCTGAGCGTTCTCTCAGGTCAGCCGAAATAACTCTGACTTTTTTATACATTTATAAAATGTCAGCGAGAACCAAAAAAGCAATAAATGTAGGAAAATCTGAGGGATGAGTCAGTAAATTAAAGTCATCGCAAGGTAGGAACCCTATTAAAAGGATGCGTGTCAGGACAGAAGCATGGAAGCTGCCAATGGTGACTTGTCTTTTCAATGTAAAGTGCTGAGGATGTTGTCCTTACGGTCTGTGTTGATGGGCTTTTGTTCGGGTCAGAATTGCTTCTCCCCCCATACTCCTCCAAGTCAATGGGAATGCAAAAGCAGGTTGAAGCAGCTTAGGAGGTCATTTGCAGGCCAGAAAGAGATCAACTGCAGGTCACATGCAGTGCTGAAATAAGGTCCTGTGGCACCCGGGGTGAAGATCTCCAAATGTGCCTCCACCAGGCAGCTGGGACGGATAATGCCATCTGTCCATTTACTGGCTGAGCCCTAAAATTACCATGTGTTTGTCAATGGGAAACCAAACAAGATGGTGGACGGTGTTGCATCGGGGTTAGATTGTTGTGATTTAGTCATAACATGAAAAGGGAAAAGGAAATGGAATTTAATGAACATAATGATACCCAAAATCCGTCCTTCCATCTGAGAACTCGGCTGATTTTAAAACTTCTCCAAAGTGAAATTATATTCTGAGATTTGTCCCCTTTATAAGGACACTTAAATCATATTTCTGGCATGAATTATTATTGCAAGTCTACAAAATTAACAAATTGTAACTTTTTAACCAGTTGACATCCGCGGTGTTAAACCCCCTTCCCATCCAGGCCATTTTTCAGTATTCAGCGCTGCGATACTTTGACTGACATTTATTCCGTCATGCAGCGCTGTACTGAAATGAATTTTATACCCTTTTTTGGGGACAGATAGAGCTTTCTTTTGGTGGTATTTATTCACCACTGGGGTTTTTATTTTTTTATATATGAAGGAAAAATTACAGATTTTTTAAAAAAAAAAACAGTTTCCCCTATATTAAATGA
>NW_017307395.1:146355-163519 GCF_000935625.1 Nanorana parkeri | reverse complement strand
TCCGAAATTCACGCCATACAACCGATCAGCGGCTATAGAGCCGCTGATCGGTTGTATGTGAAACAGCCGTTAACGGCTGTAGTAACAAGCGGGTCTTTCCTGCCCGTGCGCGCGCGCTAGGAGGAAAAAAATGCAGTCTGACGACGGCAACCCGCAGATAGGAGTCAGCCGTCCGTCCGTTTTTTTCTTAACGGGCGGATGGCAAGAGGTTAATTATGAAAGGTAAAAAAAAAATAAAGCTAGGGAAGAAGGTGACAAAGGGATTAACAAAAAGTAATTTGGGTTAATTTGGGGTTAAACTTGGATTTGTTTTGAGGTTTCACAGTTAACAAAGAACACTAATTTACAAATATTGGGGGGACACCTACAGCTTTCATTCATTCATTCATTAATTCATTAATTCATTAATGAGGAGCAGGACTGAGCTGTCACATTGATAACTCTGCAGTGCAGATTACACTGGGAGATCGGCTCTCCCAGTGTAATCAATGAGGCTTTACTGTCCTCTGCACTCTACCTTTATTAGGAGATCGGCTCTCCCAGTGTTATTAATGAGGCTCTGTTGTCCTCTGCACTCAGTTTATTAGGAGATCGGCTCTCCCAGTGTAATCAATGGGGCTCTGTTGTCTGTGTGCTGTCCTCTGCACTCTGTTAATCAGGAGCCTCTGATAAAGTGCAAAGACAGCCGTCACATGGACAGCAGAGCCCCACTGATTACACCGGAAGAGCCAATCTCTAAGTGTAAGCACTCTATATATTTCCAGATCGGTCTTGTAGAGTGCAAGAGGCAGCCACAGAGCATAGGAAGGAGAGGCTTCCACCCCAGCTACATCCTCTCCACCACAGTACCGAAGGCCGGTGTCTCTCCTGCGTTTAGGTCAGCCTGGCCCTGGTCACATGCACCTGTCATGAATGATCTCAGACCCATCTCAATCTGATGTTCAGTTTGCATTTACTCATTAACAAAAGCCCATAAACACAGACCTTTAGGCCTCATTCACACAAGAAAAGGCCGGCACGTACAGCTCCGTGCATGGTCGAAAGACAGGTGCTGTGTGTGATTTAGTACGCAGCCCCTGTCCTTCTCTATGGAAGTATGCGGCCGTACGCCGCCCTACGCTCACCTTAAGTGCAGGTCCGTACGGATGCGGGTGTCTCGGCTCGGACGCAGACAGGATCCATCCTGGCACGGACATGCAGGACGGGTGAGCGTAGGGCGGCGTACAGCCACGTAGTCCCATAGAGAAGGACCGGGCTGCGTACTAATCACACGCAGCACCTGTCCTTCGGCCATGCACAGAGCTGTACGTGCCGGCCTTTTCTCGTGTGAATGAGGCCTCATCCTTCACTGCCTAGCGAGTCACTGACCTGGAACAATCATGTAGCCAGTAAAGTATTGTCAACTTATAATGCATATGCTTGTTCTGTCAGTGACTGCTAAAGCATGGATAAGGATGGCAGTGCCAGACCTTCCATCTTCCAAGCCAAGTCTGCAGTGGTCACTTCCATATAGATACACTGACAAGTTCCTTACAAGACTGAAGATGCTGAAACTGGAAAATGTATACTGTGTATATATATGTTAAATATTCAACACTAACACTAGTGAAGGACACTACAACTCGGTGCTGGTGACATGATATCAGTGCGGAATCTGGAAGGATGGGATATTTGAGGGATACTAAAGGATGAATATATCATTCTCACACATAATACAATCTCACATGTATTCTAAAGAGGAAGTGAAGCTTCTTTATATGTGGAATGGACCAAAACTGATGGAAATTCAGCCTCTCAACTCCCTGAGACGCCATCAGATCCAGGGAATTGACAGGACCAGCAAACAATGTCCCCCCCACTGTAGTGGGAATTATAAGTGCACTACAAGCTTGTTACTAATAATACTGACTATTGTTATGTTTTATTAAAGGTTTCTGTTTTATATCAGTTGTGGTCGGCGTATCTTTATTTTGTAGTTGTCTACTGTAGGTATCCGGCTGAACGAGCAATGGCCGATCGGGAAGAGCAGACTGGAATTCCGGGTCAGATTGTAGAGATGGGAAGATGGTCACATGATCTGGGCAGCTTGGGGATCAGGTATTTTATTACCTCACGTAGAGATCAAATCGATCCGCCTGACAATGCCTTTGTCTGCTTTTCTCCAGAATGACGGCACCATCTTTGTTTAAGCTGAAGCCCAGGCAGAGATAAAATACACACATATAAAGGAAAAAAACATGCAGCTCTGCATTTATTTATATGTGACCAAATGTTTATTTTTATGCAAGCAGTGTAGGTATTTATTAATGATGCACCGATACTAGTATCAGTATTGGTGCCGATACCGAGTATTTGGGCGAGTACTAGTACTCGCCCAAATGCTCTGATGCCTAGCCCAATACTTGCTGTATCAGGAAGTCGGGCAGCAAGTCATTACCTGCTGCATGCAATAAAGCACTTCATGGATGAAAAGGTACTTGGTGAGTTTGGCTATCTGATAAGGATTGTCCGCAGTGATTATATCTGCTTATACAGGCCAGGCACAGAGGTCCCAGCAAGTGATGATAAATCGCTAATACAACAATCGGAGTCAGAATATATACTTTTTGAACTGAGATGCGGCTCAAAAGTGAGACAATCCTGTAAATCTTGAGGCCCGTGTGTAGGGCTGTGGTGGGGAGGATGGCACCCGAGGCAGCTGTTTTTGCTACTTTCCCTCCCCTCAGATCCTCTCCACATTCCCTCTTCTTGCTTTCTCTCCAAAGAGCAGGAACTTCAGTAGGGAGCAACAACCCAACATCACTGCTAAGGCTGATCCTGATCACAGCCCACCCCGATAACCCTCGTGCCAGGCTGGAAACGTGGCAGGTGCAGTGGGCAGGCACCGAGTAAGTAACACTCAGCCTGTGATGTTTAACAGGCTCAGCATCAGTGGCATCACAAGGGGGGTGCGGCCCGCACCCGGGTGACACTGTTGCAGGGGTGACACCAAAATGACTCACAGAGGTTTTGATACACGTCTTTTGCAGAAAATGTGAAAGCCGCACAGCCTCGCCAAGGCCCCTCCATATAGTGCGGTCCGAACTCTAAACTATGAGAGTCTCCATCTTGGAGCACATGGGGCAAAAGATAAAATTGGGTGCAGGTCTGTCAGGAGGAAGCCCATCCTCCTTAAAGGCACAGGGACGCACAAGGAACCCCGCACATCACAACGGCAGCTGAGACCCACCCAGCCTCGGGACGCCCCTGCTCAGCATTACTGAGCTGTACTGTGTACTGTTAAATAAGGGGGCACCCAGATGCCGCCCTCCCCCCTTGTGAATAAGTATGGGTTACTTGTATCCCTACCCATTCACTAAAGGGTTAAATCAAATAGTTAGCAAAAAGTCCAGACTTTTAGATAAAATCCTATAATTGGAAATAAACAGACTCAATTTTTGACTATTCCTTTAATTAAAATAAAAATGGCTCCATCGATGTATTCCAGCGTCAATTAGGATGCACGACCCCCGCCGAAATAAAAAAAAGTTCTTAAAATGCCTACCAGACCTAAAAGGTCTGGTAGGATTTTGGGGGGAACCCCACGCACTTTTTTTATGTTTTAACTTGGGGGAGGGTCCCTCCTAACATTCCTAGCAGACCTAAAGGGTCTGGTATGAATTGGGGGGCAACCTCACGCTTTTTTTTTCCAGACTGTAAAAAAAAAAAAAATTTCTGTCACTTTGCTGCGAACGAAATTTCGACCAGACAACCGAAACGAATTTCGGGAAATCGGATTCGTTTGTATTCGTTTTAGCTGTAATTCAGATGCATCCGAATCTCCGAATTTCCGAAAATTCGTCCGAATTTCGATTCGGAACGAATGCTTTTCACAGGCAATGTTTTTTTTGGTTTGAAACTTTTACAGCTATTTGTTGTCTGAATCTTGTAGTAAAGCCAAAAAGCAAACTGACCCAGTAGTGGTATTAACATACTTTTATTATACAACAATGCTACGTATGCAGTTACAGGTAAAACAATATAAAACATACAGGCTGCTACAATTGCATACATACACGCATGCATTTTGTAATTTATCCTTCTATAGCACATGCAATAGTTTCTATGCAATAGGATGCACCAAAAAGTCACCTAGCTTTGGTTAATTGCTGGTTCACAAATTCCTTATTGAACAGGACTTTGTTGCTTTTATGCGTTTTCAGGAAAATGGCTTCTTTTTGCAGTTTCTCTCGTAAAGTGTGGCTTCAGGGTTGTCCTCCTTTTTCCTTGGTCAAGTGTGTTCCTCCGGTTCCCCCTCCAGTGCAGTCCCCCTGTAGTCTATGCTTGCTGAGCTTTTATTTACACCTGTGGGTGGAACCCTCACATCTCATCTACTACAGTACATCAGGGTTCTATCTTATTCCAACTCTAGATGGCAGCACAGTACCAGGAATGCCATCAACGGTCAGTTATGCCAACATTTCAGGTTATTGTTGACAAGTTTGAGTGTGATCTTTTCACAAAGCTCACTCAAAACAATGGAAGGGCAGCTGTACCCGTGTATCCCATTGTGTTAAAAACCTAAAGTTAAAACAATGGAAATGTTTTTTTAGTGTCTCCTCCCCTTCACATTAGGAGTTCCCTTCACATCAGAATACCTACATAAAAAAAATGGCAAAATGCTACAAGCACTATTTTGATCGCACCGCACAAAACCAGACCGCAGGCACAATGTGCCTTGAGATCCCGTGCAGCGGATCACATTGCGGCCGGAGGGCGTGGCTATGGCACCATTCACTCGAATGGCCTGCCACGCCCCCTCCTGCCCCACTAAAAAGTGAGACGGCTGCAATGCGAGGCAGTGCGTTCTCGCAATAATGTGTGGAGGTACCCAGGAACAATGTGTGGAGGCACCCAGGAACAATGTGTGGATGCACCCAGGAACAATGTGTGGAGGTACCCAGGAACAATGTGTGGAGGTACCCAGGAACAATGTGTGGAGGAACCCAGGAACAATGTGTGGAGGAACCCAGGAACAATGTGTGGTGGCACCCAGGAACAATGTGTTGTGTGGTGGCACCCAGGAACAATGTGTGGAGGAACCCAGGAACAATGTGTGGAGGCACCCGGAACAATGTGTGGTGGCACACAGGTTCCCAGCGCCATCAATCTCAAGAGGGCTCTTTCGCTTGGATTTTTCATTTATGTCACCTGTACTTTGTGAGTGTCAGATAGAATTCAGGAACTACAGGGAGAAAAATCTTCATGTGGAAATCCCCAAACTGTGTGACGCAAGCAGAAGCTTCAACCAGAGCCAGATCAAGCACAAGGCAACCTCGGCAGTAGTCTATGGCTTGTTAGATGACTAGAGTGCCCAGCTTCAAACTTTATGTTCCTGCAGTAAAACAGGGGAACAGTGCAGTTTGTCAAAGCTATGCACATGCCAAGGTAGAATGTACTCATAGACAGTTCGTGCCTAATGTTGAGGAAGGGGGCATACCAATACAGACAATGCAAATGGGGCAGTATATCTGTTCTTACTGTAATCCTCATCATCATTGTAAAGTGAAGAAATGGGGAAACAAAGTTGTAATAAAATGATGGCATTGCTGCAATCTACTTACTGAGCTGAGCACACACTTTCAAGATCTCCTCCGGCTTCATCTTGTAGAACCCTCTGTTGTCAATTATCCAAATGGTGTCTGTGAGTTTGTATGATGTCCTTTTTGTTGTCCTCCCTCCTTCATCTTTCCCGGCTCCGGCCCAGTTCCTATACTGCTTGTCCTTTACCACATACATACAGGAATTGATGAGGGATGACTTGCCTTGTCCCGCGAACCCTAACAGCAGTATAAGGATTCTTTCAAAGCCATGGAGAGAGTTCTTACCATTGATGCCCGGGACATATCTAATAATGTCCTCTCTGATGTTTCTTGGGGCAGCAGACATGATGTGACCGGTGAGAACTGACACAATGAGACAGAAAAAGGAAGCATCTACCCAATTCCAACACCAGAGCGAAAGTGAAGGTAGAAGTTCTGGAGATGCCTTTATCATTGGTTACAATAAACTGAGAGGGAGAGGGGGGTCAGGAGAGAGCAGGAAAGAAGAGAGGAAAGACAGGAGAGAAAAGTAGAAAGGAAAGAGGAGAGAAAGCAGAGATAAGAGAGGTCAAGGACAGAAAAGAGAGAGCAGGGAGGGAGAGAGCAGGAGGAGAAGGAAGAGAGATAGAGAGAAAGCAGCGAGAGTGGAGAGAAAAAAGAGAGAGTAGGGGAAAGCGAGCAGGAAGAATGAGTAAATAAGAGAAAGAGAAGAGGGAGAGTAGAGAAAAAGGAGAGGAAAGAAAGAAAGCAGGGCGATAGGAGAGAGAAAGTATGGAGAGAAGAGACAGGGAGCAGGGAGAGAGAAGAGACAGATCAGGGAGAGAGGGAGCAGGGAGAAAGGGGACAGAGAGCAGGGAGAGAGGAGAGAAGGAGCAGGGAGAGGAGAGAATAGAGTGAGCAGAGATAAAGGAGAGAGAGAGAGCAGGGATAGAGGGAGCAGGGAGAGAGGATAGAAGAGGCAGAGAGAGGGAGCAGGGAGAGAGGAGAGAGGGAGCAGGGAGAAAGGGGACAGAGAGCAGGGAGAGAGGAGAGAAGGAGCAGGGAGAGGAGAGAAGAGACAGAGCAGAGGTCAGGGAGAGAGAAGAGACAGAGATCAGGGAGAGAGGAGAGAAGAGACAGAGATCAGGGAGAGAGGAGAGAATAGAGTGAGCAGAGATAGAGGAGAGAGAGAGCAGGGATAGAGGGAGCAGGGAGAGAGGAGAGAAGAGGCAGAGAGAGGGAGCAGGGAAAGAGGAGAGAAGAGGCTGGGAGTAGGGAGAGAGGAGAGAAGAGATGGATCAGGGAGAGAGGAGAGAAGAGACAGGGAGCAGGGAGAGAGGAGAGAAGAGACGGAGCAGGGAGAGAGGAGAAAAGAGACAGGGAGCAGGGAGAGAGGAGAGAAGAGACGGAGCAGGGAGAGAGGAGAAAAGAGAGAGGGAGCAGGGAGAAATGGAGCAGGGGGAGGGGAGAGTGTAGAGAGAGCAGAAAAAAAAGAAGAGACTGAGAGCAGGGAGAGAGGAGAGGAAAGAAACTGCTGAGAGAGGAGAGTAAAGGGATAGCAGGGTGAGAGGAAGGGGATAGCAGGAAGTGAGGAGAGGAAAGAGAGAGGGAAGGGCAGAGATAGAGAAGAGAGAGAGAGCAGGCAGAGATGAAGGAGAGAGCAGGGAGAGGAGAAGAGCAGGCAGAGAGGAAAGGAGATCAGAGAAAAGTCCAGGCGTTGAATTGCATCTCTTGTTGCAGTACTTGTGTGAGGCCCGGCGTTGTCATGTTGAAGAATTGTTTCATTTCTTATTCCAATCCGTTTGATTCTTTTTTTTAACACAGTAAGAGTTTCAATATGACGTTCAGAGGTTATTGTTGTTCCTTTTTCAAGAAAGTCTTCAACAACAGCACGAAAAAAACAGAAATGAAACACTTCTGACAGCGCCAGGCCTCTCACAAGTGCAGCAACAAGAGATGCAATTCAACGCCTGGACTTTCCAGTGCTGTTGCCGGGGCCGGATTTCCCAAAAGGCCAACCACGGCCCGGCCTAGGGGCAGCAGGGGTGTGGAATTCCTATCTCCAAATGCCCGGGACATGCAGTTCTGGGCGCCGGGCGGGTAGTTGTTTTCTACATTTAGCACTGCTTTGGGCAAGCAGATCTAAATGAACAGTGGGAAAGCCACTGCTTGTTTTGTAAAATTACTGAAAATTTTAAAAAAATAAAGTTTTTTTAAACATTATGTTAGGAAACATTTATTATTACCCAGTTTTTTGGTATCGTGTCTGTGTGGCATCTGAAGACGCCCGCTCAGATCTAGCCTAAGCAGTCTGACCAGCGCTGCTTAAGAGGGGTAAGGAGGCGAAGACTCCTCCCACAAATTCAGGCTAATCTATTAGCATTCCAACTTGTGTAAGGAGTCCACTTCACATGACATATGACTATGGATGACAGGACTCGAGATGTGCCATGGTCCGGGTGGACATTAATGCCAATAAGGGGGCAAAAACCAACCATAATAAGAAATCTTACCCCTAACTACATTATGCGGCTAACTTGGTAAAAGCGTCTGCCAACTCTACCTGTGGATCTGGTATGTACCTGTTAAAGCACGAAGAACTCCAACGTCCTAGATGCTTGATTATGTGAGCTGGGACTCCCTGACGTGACGCAGCTGACGCTGCCCCTATGCGGAAGGAATGACCGGAGTACCGCTTGGGATTAACCCCTAACTGGCTAAGTAGCAACCGAACGTGAATAACGAACTGACTTGCGGACAGAGGAATACTGGGAAAAGGCAACAAAGGACTGCCCGCCTTCTTGTGGGACAAACTGGACATGAGACTGTCCAACACTGTCACAGGGCACCAAAAATTGTCAGAAGGGAACAACTTTATCTCGGTAGGTGCACCTACCTGATTCGTTTTGCTCCTTACCAGCTTCAACACGTAATAACCCGGGAACCTGACCAACTGCTCCTTGCAGATCCCTGCGGCACTGGCGCAGGAGCAAGTGAATTCTCCTGGTCTCAGAAACCCGTAAAAAGCCAAATAAATTGCAGCTTTTAATACTAGGCTCTGCATGTTGCCAAAAGGTGAGTTATCTAACATGCCCGACATTGCCCGGAACAAGTGACTGGTTACGGGCAATCGGGTGTGAATCGCCTGTCTCCCAGCTTTCTGTAACCCTTTAAGGATAACTTTGACAGGGTGCGCTGCAAATAAACTCTGTCTATCCGGCTATGACAGAGATAGGAAATGTTGCACACCTGCGAGGTATAGCCTGATGGTATTATAGGCAAGCTTTAAATCCGTATGGCAATAGGAAATAAAGGCCAGGATATATGGCAAGTTACCCGGATCGTGCGTAGCATATTGGACCTGAAAAAACCTGAAAGCCTTCCACGCAGTGTCGTACGCTTTACGGGTATTAACCGACAGGGAGTCACTGATGAGTCTCGTTGCGTTCAACTGGTGTCCCCTCAGTCCAACACCAGAAGATGGAAAGCTGGCACGGGCATATACACTGCGTCTGGTCTCTGTTGGAAGAAAGCGTGGATTTTTAATCTAGACAACGCGTCCGCTGCAAGGTTGCACACACCAGGGACGTAGCAACAGGTAATATTCAACTTGTGTTGCAGAGAAAGCCATGTTAACCTATGCATGAAAGACATGATTACTAGTGACTTAGACCTACCCTTGTTGCAGATCTCCGCGGTAGCCTGATTGTCTGTAAGGAAAGTCACTGTGTGGCCAGACCATTAAGGGCCCTACGCCTTTGCTGCTGCCACGATGGGATAGATCTCGAACAATGCAGAAGTATGTGCAAACATGGGAATATCAGCCGGCCAAGGGCTAGCAAACCAATGTGGGCCAAAACTTTCACCGAATCCTGAAGCAGCCGCCGCGTCCGTAACTGCCAGTGGCGAAGCAGGAGAGGCTTGTGGAATAAACATAGAAATTCCGTTCCAATGCTGCATGAACTCGTCCCACATGACCAAATCGGCTCGCCTCGCCGCATCTACGTGTACTAAGAAATCCTGCTCGGGTGCTGCCGGTAATAACGCTAACAGCCTGGAGATGAAGGACCTACCCTGCGGGACAATACGCATGGCGAAGTTCAACATACCTAATAACGACTGCAACTCCCTCCTGGAACACACTGGAGACACTACCAGTAAGTGCAAAGTGTCCCTGATCCTAACCAGTTTCTCCAGCGGCAGGCTGGCTTGCATGGAACCTGTATCCAGAACGATACCCAGAAAGGTCAGCACCTTCAGAGGACCCTCCACCTTGTGGCTAGCCACGGGGACGTTCAGCACCCTGAACGTACCTAACAAGCTGCCGAGGTCACACGGTTCCCTGTCGGTTGATTCTATCAGCAGGAAGTCATCCAGATAGTGCAAAACCTTTTGACAACCTACCTGGTGTTCCAAAACCCAGTGAAGGGTTTGCGTGAACGTGTCAAATAACCATGATCTACTTTTCGACCCGAAGGTCAGCTTGACAGCAAAATAATATAGCTCCCTCCATTCCACCCCATGCCATTGCCATAACGACTGCTTGATAGGCAGCAGCTTGAAAGAATCCGAGATATCCGCTTTGGATAACCAAGCACCCTTACCTGACTGGATGATGTACTGTATCGCCTGATCAACCGAGGAATATTTGAGGGAAAATTCTTCCGATGGAATCAACTAATTTAAACTCGAAATGTGCAAAGAATGCGGAGCTGACAAATCATAAATCAATTGATATTTATTGGAGAATTTGCCACATACCAGCCCAATGGGGTTGACCCTCCGTGAGGAAAACGGGGGTTAGGAGAATGGGCCTATGACAAAACCTTTCTCCAGTTCATCGCTCAATAAAGAATCAACTCTACTCGGGACAGCGGCAACAGAAATCAAATTGTGACATTCATGCGATGTCTGTGGCAGCGTGATTAGCCCCGTATGGAACCCGGAAGTGAACCCGTCTATCAGGAACTCCGTCAAAGCGGGGTTAGGATAGGCCCTTAAATACTCCGCCAGAGTTTCCATATTCACCCTGCTTAGTCACGATGGCTGCACGCCGCGTACCGTGCAATTGACTTTGGGATGTGCCCTGAAGCAGACTGAACAAATGTGTAACAGTCGACACTGCGGATAATTACAAGATTTGTAATTAAAATTGTTGCAGATCTGGGCTTTCCCCAGGCACTGGATCGGCCTACCCAGCTTGTCATACTGCGTGGAGGTACCGCTGGGCGGGTTATGTAATAACCCAGACTGTTTGAGAACTGTGGCCGTTTCAGCCAACGCCGGGGGGGGGCGGGGCACCAGTTGGCCGTGTGCGCAGACGACTGACAGTGCATACCGGCGCCTTGAGCCCTGCAAAGTGCCTACAGAACAGCTCGGTGTCTATTCTGCCCCAGTTAGACACAAACTGGAATTGTGCCAGGCCGGCTGCGGCTTTCGCCGAAAAAGCCCTGTGGTAGTCATAGAAGGCGAAGCCTCCGTACTTGTGCCCCAGATCCACCACCAAATGCAAGTACATGTCCAACTCTTCACTACGAGCGGGGCTCACAGAGCACATCACATCCCTCTCTGGCCTTCAGTATGACAGAAACATCACCGCATGCAAAGGACTTATTGTCTGTGACGTCGTGTGTGGCTATGAGCAGCGATGCTAGGTTCACATCCTTGCCCTCAAGTATGTCCTTCTTAAGGTTAGCCGGCACAAAGTGCGCTGGTGTAATATTAGGGGGATAAGCCAACGTACCTGCGTTCACGTCCCCCCGTGTGCCGGGCGTGCTTGGAATAACCGCAACCGCGCCCGGTGAAGCCTGCGCCGCCGCCGGAACCGGGGTGACCAGTTTCTCCAGATTCTCAGTCCTCTGTTGCAACTCGTGCAACGAGGTGGTGATCACATTTAAAGCGGAATGAATCTGCGTCAATGAGGTTGCTAGTGTCCGATCAGACATCCGCTCAGAGCTGATGCAAGCGGGGGCCGGGGGAAACAATAGTTTAAACAACTCGGCTTTCCTCGCCGTGGCCGAGAAAGGAATGCCCCTCTTCTGCAGTTCCAAAACTAATTTCGGAATAGTCCATGCCCTAATAGACGGAGGACTACCCTGTACTGAACCTCTGGCTGGCGTTGGGGGTAGAGATGCGAACTCCTCGCTTTCCGAAACATGCGACATGACCGCCCGGAAGCACTGAAAAACAACAACAACAGCGATGACACTCTCGCAACCGGAGCGTAAGAAATAGTGACTGTCTCAATAAGTAAGAGTAAGTGCAGTACCCCCCGTGGTGGTGAACACTACTGGAATCGTGGACCTCTAGCCCGGTTCCAGGCAACGTGCCCCATCGTGGTCTCACCCAAATCCAATGCCTGTGGCCAACCCCAGTGAAAGTGCGACCCACCCCCACTAACTACCCGTCAGTATGTATCGAACGAACGTATGAGGTATGACTGAGCCTGAGGAACTAAAATACATGCAACGACACAATTATCCTCAGTGCCTCCGCTGTGTAAAAATACGTACAGTATATCAGTTAATGGCCCCTGCGAGGTGTGGACGCCATCCCTGGGTCAGACTAATCCAGCACGTTATTAATCTTAGTGCCCCACTCAATATGGCCGCAAGCGAGGGGCATACTGAGTGGGGCAACTCAGATTAATAACGTCCGAAAGATGTGGACTGGGAGGGGTGGTCTTTTTAAGATTGCTCTGACTTTAAGACTGCGGTGGCGGGGAGAAGAGAACAGGAAGCTGGACTGCCACCGTCTGTGCCCGGTTCGATTGGGCTCCTTGGCGGCCACAGCAGTTTCATTCACACCGCTGACCTGGCAGAGTTAAGGCCGGGGCAGGGTAGGGGTTAGGTGGGGCAACTGATGGCGAGTAACTTTAAAGGCCTGGCTAGTAGCTTAGGACTTGACATTTTGAGCCCTGTATATATATATATCTGTATACAGTATAGATACTGTATATATTGTATATCACCACTACATTCCTGGGTGTTCACCCCTCCATGTGTTCAACACTGGAAAATGAAAAACGGAATAAGGAACGACAGATCAGAAATGTGTTTTTTTTTTAAATATGAAAACAATATGAAATCAAATCTCGCCTTTGGTGCAAAAAATTGTATTTGGTAAGATATGTTGAACAAGAATTATGCCTACAAAGGCTAAGAGTATAAGAATTTCCCAATATTAAGGGGGTATCTACGGAATTTTAATTACGGTGCGTAAAGAATCTGGACATTTGTGGTCAGAACATGATGTTACTTTTCTGTGACCATTATAATTATTATTATTATACAGGATTTATAGTTTTGCAGTTTGCGCAGCGCTTTACAATATAGGGCAGACATTACAATCACAATACAATTCAAGACAAGTTGGTAAGGAGGGCCATGCCCCTGAGGGCTTACAATCTAAAAGGGAGGGGGAAGTGATACAGGAGGAGGTAGCTCCGTGGGGATGAATTGTTTGAGAACGTGATGGTTGAGTGGTTAGGTTGAGGTGGGATAGGATTCCCTGAAGAGATGAGTCTTTAGGGAATGCCAAGAATTAAATAAAATTAACCTAACGATTCCAGAACTACAAGGGATTCTGGATGGATGGCAACAAAATGCAATCTTTGAGGAATGGAGTAAAGATTTAAATTCATATGTTGAGAATTTGAACAAAGAAATGATAAGAAACAAGGAAACTCAATTGGAACAGGACACAGTGGCCTTTTTGAATGGCAATCTATCTTAGATAGTAGTGTCACTGTATCCATCTGGGGAAGAATCACGGGATTCAAAAGAGAAAGGAAAAGGCAAATCTAAATCTGTACGCTATAACATTCGCCTACAAGGAAAAATATACACAAAGAATCCAAAGCAAAAGTGGTAGAGAAGAACCAAGAATTGGGGATACCATTGAGTAAGATGTAAATATTGTAGGCACAGAAACAAATAACAGAGTAGGAGAGAGTATGGATACAGAAAGTTTTTTTAGGAAATACACCACAACTATTAACAAAGACAAAAGGGGGTATGGGCACCGCACACAGATTAGCGAATTTAGATCAATACCTGATAAGGAAGGTATGGAGGGAGGTATTGAAGATTTGAGAGTAATTCATTTATCATGGTATGAGTTAAGCCACATCCAGACTGATTTGATTACAAAGAGACTTCCCTTCTGTCCATAAACCTCTGCTGACAAGTTTGAGTTTATTAAAGGAGAGCTGTGGGGTTAGGGCTTTTCCCCATAGTTCTCCTTAGGGTAGCGACCGTGTTTGTTCGCTCACTTCCTGATCTATTCAGCCGACGTGTGACAGTTTCATTATCACACATCAGCTTGAACTATGAGGATGAGTGATTTTCACTCGCCTCATAGTTCTCCTTTAAAGTTTTTAAACCTGTTTGCATGGAAATTATTTTAAAATGTAAGTATGTGGGGGCATTGTTCTGATATATTATTGTTGTGTTCTTCTCATGCTGGTTTTGCTGTATCACCTGACTATTTCCTAGCATACATGCCTATCTAATGACGCATTGTTGTTAATGACGCATCTGTAAGGTATGTTGGACGTTGATACCTTTCCAATGCCAGTTATTGTTTATGTATGCTCCACTTTATACTCAATAAAGAATATACATGTAAGTATGATAAGGAGAGACAAGAGAAAATGCAGGAGTGGAAAGATTATAGTAGAAGAGACTTTAGCGTACTCAGCGATTTAATGGAACTATCAGCAGAGGGCTATATAGATGAAGGACAGATAGAGGAAACAACTTTGAGACACAGCAGGCTCTCTTTAAAAAATAGATCCACCATGTTCCACCCTTGTCATTGTTGGCTTGTTCGTCAAAAGAGCGATAAAGGATGTGAATTCCTTACATATATAGAAAAGTGTAGCAAGGACAATCTCACAGTTCAAGAAAGAGCGGCAGTGAAACAGCTACAAGATAATAAAGATTTGAATATTAAGACTGCGGACAAAAGGTGGAAATGTGGTGGTCATGGACGCGATTCAATATGAGGAAACGGCTTATTGAATCCTAAAAAATAAACGAGTGGCATCAAATTATCTCATCAGACAGATTGGAGCAAAAAAAAAAGTGGCTTGTTTGCCTAAATTGATCAAGAATGGAAAAGGAATATTATTAATGAGGACACCTTCTTGAAGGTTCTGCCCGATAATATCTGGGTTTTTTTATGCACTCCCTAAAATCCACTGTAGCCCCCATCACCTTCGGTGATGTGACTACTAGACATTTAGTGATAGCCAGGGCTGTAGTCTACCTGGGTGGAATTATGGTGGCAATTATCTGGCATTGCAGGTGTCTGGCATTGCCTGTACCTCCCTGGGCGGAGCGTGACTCTGTCATATCGTGGGACAGCCAATGGGGGGCATTGTAGTGTATGTACAGTACAGCAGCCAATCACTGGGTTTCTCTCTCAGCCAGTGGTGCATGCTGAGATAGGGTACATATACTAATGGGATTGGCCATGTGCTCAGACTAACCGGGACCAGCCATGGATTAGGGCTGGGTCCTGTTCAGCCTGCCCCCCCCAGGCTAGGCCTGAGGCCTGGGGGTGGGCATGGGCTGGTGTGCGGGAGGAGGCCTGGGATGCTGAAAGAGGAAGAAAACCGGGCCCAATGCTGGCTCTTGAAGTACCCTGGAACTAAGAGGACTTCAGGAGCATGGTCGGTGTATTTCCTGTGTTGAGGATCTGCATCCATCCTGACTATCTGTTACATCAGTTGCTGTCCGCTGACTCCTAATTGGATCTACACTGATACATCTACAAAGTCTGGTGAGTCTGGAGCTTTTGTTGGTCACCCCTGGACACATAGAACCCCCCATATCCTCTCTCCCCAGTGAAGATGTTCAATAAAACGTTTACTTAGCATCTTACTACTGGAGTGGACGTCAGTTTGTGGGCACCAGAAGAAGGGCGGTGAGTGCTATCGGGTGGGCAGCTGAAGATCATCCCCTAGACCGACTAGGGATGAACCGGGCAATCAGCGGCTCCTACGGGGGTTATCGCTACACCACAATAACAGATACTAACAGGGAGACCTATTGTCTCTGCGAGAAGCAGCTTAAGTGAGAAAATATTTTTGTAGATGAGGTGTTATATAACCACATGTAGGTGTAAAACCACACGTTCGTTGGGACACCCCACATATGATTTGTATCCCTGATCCAATACAGGTTCCTGAGGACACTTTATTGGTGAGTTTGGATGTAGAAGCCTTACATTTGTCTATCCCACGTGTAAAAGGGGTAATACTGTAAACAAATCCTTGATGAGTTGGATATTAAAGAACAGGAGCATAATGATTGTGTCTTGGCAAGCCTTCCTGTTTTTATTCCTGGTACACATTCATGCAGCTCTGTAATCATTTATAAGTGAGCATATGTATTTTTTTATAAGTTCAAGCCGTGTATGTTGACTTGGTATCAGCCTCACGCAGTGTCTATACAGTGGGGCTGTTACTAGGAGAAGGACCACAAGAAGCCAATCAGTTGTGTGCAGTGATCATGTGCTTATAAGGAACATGCTGATCGGAGGAGAGAGCAGAGTGACAGAGAGATTATTATCCCACTATTCAGACAATGAACTGCAGGAGATAAATATCAGGTCTCCTGCCCTGCTAAACTGGAGTGTGCTTTATGGTAGGGCTGTGTAAATCTCAGGACTGGATGGAGAGAAATACAAATCCTTTGGCAGGTAAACATTTCCTGCACTGTCTATGCATTTCATCTGTTTATTTAGCTGTGTGCTTCATGCATTTCTCAGGCCTCATCCAGAGTGAGAAACTACATTTGAACTGGCTCAAAGCTGCTGCAATCACATACAGTACATCCTGGAGCCTCTGCGGGCTTTTCAGAAATGCAGAGATCAGCCCCTTTTGTGGGCTGATCCTAAGTACAAACTTACTACAGTGACCCGTTGTTGCAGTCTGATCACTGATTGAGTAGAGACTGAGGAAATGCTTCCTCCTGCCTGCCGCAGTCTGATCACTGGGGGAGGGGAGACTGAGGAAATGCTTCCTTCTGCCAGCGCAGACTAATCATTGGGGGAGGGGAGACTGAGGACGTGCTTCCTCCTGCCTGCAGCAGTCTGATCACTGATTGAGTAGAGACTGAGGAAATGCTTCCTCCTGCCTGCCGCAGTCTGATCACTGATTGAGTAGAGACTGAGGAAATGCTTCCTCCTGCCTGCCGCAGTCTGATCACTGATTGAGTAGAGACTGAGGAAATGCTTCCTTCTGCCAGCGCAGACTAATCATTGGGGGAGGGGAGACTGAGGAAATGCTTGCTCAAATAAAATAAAAACATGAACATAGAGAATCTTTTACCAATTGCACTGGTGCAAAGAGCACCCCCTTGTCCTTTATTATGACTTTTTGCATACACTTGCCTTAAGTGCACCTGGGCAGTTTTTACTCTTATCTGAGTGCATATGTTCATATATATAGATCTATATATATATATATATATGCAGTATATACTAGAGATGCATTGATACCATTTTTACCACACCGAGTACGGGTACTGATACTTTTCCTCAAGTACTCACCGATACCAATTACCGATACTTTTTTTTTTTTTTTTTTAGTGTCC
>NW_017307395.1:138045-146288 GCF_000935625.1 Nanorana parkeri | reverse complement strand
GAGGACTACAAATCCCAACAATACTTTACACAGCGATGCAGAATAATACCACCGGCTATAGAGGACTACAAATCCCAACAATACTTTACACAGTGATGCAGAATAATACCACCGGCTATAGAGGACTACAAATCCCAACAATACTTTACACAGCGATGCAGAATAATACCACCGGCTATGGAGGACTACAAATCCCAACAATACTTTACACAGCGATGCAGAATAATACCACCGGCTATAGAGGACTACAAATCCCAACAATACAATGCACTGTCAATTGTTCCAGTCTCATTATAGAGTATAATTCCGCAACCCAATCCTGTATGGTTGGAGTGACCTGGGAGTACAAATGACGCAATATAAGAACATGTGCTGCAGCCACAAAATAACAAATCAAGGATTTATACTGTTCTGTGTGTAAGTATAAGTGTGAATGGGCCCATAGATGTCCCCTTTGTCTTTCACACTGAACTGCAGCACATAAAAGTGAACCAGCCACAAAGGAAAAAATGGGATTACTACCTAAAATGCATTTTCATGCAGCAAAATGCAAGAGTGTTGCTGCATCAGAATGGACAAGTGTGAATAGGTCCTAAAAGCTACTAAAAGGCCCACTTTAACCTTCCTGGCGGGAATCCTGAGTGTGGCTCGGGGTTAATTTTCAGTACCAAAAGCGGTAAGACCGAGCCACACTCGGGCGTCTTTCGGGTTCCTTCCCTGCGAGCGCCGGCGTCGCAGGGGGGCGGAACCGGCGAGAAATTCAAACGTAAACAATATAAAAAAATACTGAGATAATCATACAGCCAAGGAGATTAAGACATTTCACTTGTACATATTAACAATGCAGATAACCGCTCGCATCCTCCATTAGTCCGCACTAGACATGTGCCATTCGCTTCGGAGATTGGGATGTATCCGAATTCCGAATTACAGATATACGAATGCAAACGAATCCGAATTTCCGATTCCGAAATTCATTAGAGGTAGTCTGTATGAATGTTCGTTTGTTGGACGAAATTTCGTTGCAGCAAAGTGACATTGGAGATTTTTTTTTTTTTCTCAAATGTCACTTTGCTGCAACGAACGAACGAAACAAATTGACTTTCTGACCCGAATCTGGAAAAACGAAATAACACAAAATCCTAATCAAAACCAAACTAAACACATTTTTTGCTAGTGCACATGTCTATTCCGCACCTGGAAGCTCAGTGGGTGCCGATCACAAGCCCCTCCTATACTTACTTTGCATAAGTAGTGTTACTGTTTCTTTTATGTTTTTTTTTACTTGTTTATACAATTTTAAAAAAGATGAAGAAAAGTCGATGAAACATCTAATTAAAAAAAGCCATGAAATCACAGGTAGGTTCTCATTCGGCTGATGACTGACAAGTGTTGTTGGTGACCACATGGGAAGATTTCCCATTTTCTGTCCAAACCCAAAAGAAAAATGTAACTTAACCACTTGAGTCCCCAGCGCCATTTTGAAACGTCGCTGAGCTAGTCATGGCGTGCAGGCTGGAACCGCAAACTGTGACAGCCGGTAGCTGACAATCATCTCAGGAGCTGATATGACGCTTTTACAGATTACTCCATAGGAGTGCGCTTCCTCTTTCTGTCTACATTGGAAGTGCAGTGATGTCAAAAGTGATGCTACCAAAAATAATTAGTATATGTGTATAGAATCCACACATAGAGACGTGCACAAATCTTTTTTGAAACAACAGTTTCAGGCGTCCCTCCCCTTTCTCTAGCCTGTGTGCATAATGCATAATGAGTGCTCATGGATAAGGGTCTGGTATGGATATTTAGGGGAAGCCCATACTGGGGTTTCCTTTCTTAAAAGAGACAAAATGCATTTTTGGAAACCATGTGTACTGTGACTTTAACAAAAGAAAACAAACAGCGCTGAGTCTCCCTAAAAATCCATACCAGACCCTTACCAGGCTCACACAGCCAGACGGACCATGAATACAGGGACAGTGAATGTCTGGCCCACCTCCTGAAAACCATACCAAGCCACATTGCCTCAACATTGGGAGGGTCACTATATTGAACAACATCACACTCATATCCCTGGACCTGGATGTGGGGCTCTGTAGGGCATAGACATAATGGAATCTGGAAGCCAACTTTGAAATAAGGGTATTCCAGATATTCAACTCCCCATACGTAAATGAGTAAGGGCTATATAGTACCCCCTGCCACTCATCCACAAACAAAAGTAAATATTAAGTGAAAACAGGATCTGGGATCAGGCTCGAAGTCCAGTAGGTGAAACAGCAGGCAAGTTTGTAGTATAAACAGACCAGGTTCAATACAAAAGCTGGTGGTAGCAGTATAGGAGCAGGCAGAAGTGTTGTCTGTGTTTAAGGCAAAGTCAGTAGACAAACGTATCAAGGTTTAAGTGGAGAGCAATAAGCGTAGTCAGTAAATCATCAGCCAAGGTCTGGTACATGGGTAGAGGTATGGAGGATGCAATTGTAGCAATAATAACAGGAGGCAAGACTTGGCAAGAAGCACAATAATCTGGGGAAACAGGAAGTTCACAGCAGGAGCAAGAAGTTCAGAAGAAACCTGGATCAACCAAGGAGCAATTCAAAATTTCAGGCAGCTTAGCAAGAAGTGCCACCAGCAGACACAGCAGAGACCCTGGGTTTAGATTTGGATCCTGACACAGACACCGCAGAAAAAGTCTCTTACTAAAAAATCCCAGCCAAAAAACCCAATATCCACCAATTTCAGCCATGTTGTTTAGCAATGTAGGTACAACAATAATCATGATGAGCAACGCCTGCCATTACGAAGCCCTGCTGTAATAATGATGCTGCCCTACCACTACTTCCATTGCTGAATGACAGTTCCATGGGTGCTGTGGTAATGTAAACAAAGCAGCCAGGGATCCTGGGTATATTTATTGACCAACAATGATCATGTCACCCAGGATCCCCCATGGCTGCTTTGTTTACAAACAGAATAAAGCAGGCGGGAAAATGTTGTTAACCCCTTAGTGACACAGCTTCAAAAAATATTTTTCGCTTCTGGGGACCGGAGCAATTTTGACATTTTTTATTGTGTTTGTTCAACCATAATTTCCATCTTCCTCATTCATTATACCTACACATATTATATACTGTTTTTTAAAAGACAAAATTGAGTTTAAGTTAGTGTGACATATGCATATAGAAATGGGTTGTTGTTTTTTTTTAATACAAAAAAAATTTAAAAAAACTAATTTTTCAGTTTTGGCAATAATAATAATGTGTACATAATCATTGTACAGTAGCTAACAGAAAGTAATTCATAATAAATTCTTATATTTGTCTTGATTTATAGGGTATATCATACGTCTGGGATTTAAGTTTATTTTGGGAGTTTTAGGTCACAAAATACAAGGAGTGAAATACAATTTTAGTGTGGAACAATTTTAGAATGTGGTATGTTTGTCCCCTATCTTTAATGGCCTCCTTGGCACTGAATTTTCTTATATATTTTTTTTAATTAAACTTATTATTTTTTTAAACTAGGGGCACTAAGTGTTTTTTTTTTACATTTATTTTCAGGGGCTCTGATACTTAGTATCTCTAAGTAGAATACAGTATTCTCCTCAGAGATACTTTGTATCAGTTTATAAACACAGCCGGCTAGCAGTTTACTAAACACCGCTGAACTGCTGCTGGCTGTGTAACTGTCACAGCTCTGCGATCACAGCGATCAGCTCTCACTGTGATCACAGAACTGTGACCACCTCGGACCCCGAAGGACCCATCAACAGAGGTAACTCAATGAGCTGATAGTCCCTTCACAGGCCAGCGCTCATTGTACCGAATGATGGAATTATCCCGTATATCTTTAACGAACTGAACGATGGTGACGGGATAATTCAGTCATCGGTTGGGGATGGGTTGAGGGGCGGTAGTTTTTTAGTTTTTTCAAAGTTACTTTTGTAATGGGACAGTACATAGTATTGGTGAGCAACTTCATGTGCAGGATTAAGTCATGTGCCAGGCATGTTATTTAAAGGATTTGTGTATTTTTAATGTTGTCTTTTAGGCTGCAATACCCGACTCTCTCCCCACTGAACGCTATTTTAAAAAATGGTTTTTGCATTGGTCCCCCATGATAGTGCCCATATACATTGACCTTTTGTTAACAAAATCTTGCAAATTGTCCAGAAGAAAAATTACCAGCTTTGGCCCCTACAGACTATAATAGGGTTTGGGAGCTTTGGTCAGGATCTGTGCATTTGTTGCTGGGTTTGAAGAATGTTCCACGAACCGAACGTAGCTCACTTCATTCACCACTGCTGGTGACAAGTGTCTAACAGGGTAATTCCCCTTACTTTGCAGGTATTTTCTCTTACTTCCAGGTTGCATCTCTGTCTCAGGAAGTGAAAGAAAATCTCCTCAGTGGGAGAGCAAAAAATAAACCGGCAAAGGTTTTAACACTAAACAACGTTATGGCTGCACACACACACATTGATATTTTATCGTTTTGCTTTGATAACCAGGAATCCCTCCCGTAGTTGTGATCACCAATGTAGGCCCCCCGAACACCGTATCTGGAAATGCTGAAAAATTAGGAGAAAGGTTTGGAGATATGGGGTACACCCAAAGAATCTGTCTGGAGAATTACACTGAAAACAAACAAACTCGGAACATAGATGCTGATGAGCAATTCCTCCGATTCCTGGATGTTTGTATGAATGAGGCGGAACACGCCATCGGGCAAAGGGAGCGCCTGGATCCCCTTCAGATATTAGCAAAGCACGTGGCCGATCAGGATAAAGAAGAGAAGGAAGTGAAGGAGATGGAGAGGAAAGAACTGGAAGAGAAACACAAGAAAGAGGAGAGAGAACTGAATGAAAAACGCAATGAAGAGGTAAGAAAGTTGAAGAGAGAACTGGAAGAACAGAAAAAATGTTCCATCCTGTAAGAAAATTGGAATATGTGTCAGAACGGTAATGACATAATAACTTTCAACATTCTGAGATGATAAAGAGGGACACCTTCTATCACAATGTATTTAGGCAATAGACACACCCCCTGCCACGCCCCCAGTTATGTGGATCATTAAGAATTTATATGCAAAAAATGATTGGTTAGTTGTGACTCCTTGTGGCTCCCTCTTCTTCTTCTTTATTCTTCTGAGGCTCCTTGATAAAGAAAATCCCTCCCTGGTGATTGGACAGTGAAGGACAACATCACACTGATAAAACTGAGATCACATTGTATTATGATATTCTCAATAAACATAGATAAATGTGTTTTGTGTTTAAAGGGCTTTATGTTGTGATATGTTAACTTGTGTTACATTAAGCAAATCACCTCCTCTCCCTTGGTTGTCTCTCCTCTTTCTTCCCTGGCTGTCTCTCCTCGCTCTCTCTCCTGAATGTCTCTCCTCGCTCTCTCTTCATAATGTCTCTCCTCTCTCCTGGCTGTCTCTCATCTCTCTCTCCTGGGTCTCTCCCCTGACTGTCTCTCCACTCTCTCCCCTGGCTGTCTCTCTTCTCTCTCCCCTGGCTGTCTCTCCTCTATCTCCTGGCTGTCTCTCCTCTCTCTCCCCTGGCTCTCACTCTACCCTCTCCCCTGGCTGTGTCTCATGTCTCTCTCCTGGGTCTCTCCCCTGGCTGTCTTTCCTCTCTCTCTCTCCCGTAGCTGTCTCTCCCCGCTCTCTCCCATGGCTGTCTCTCCTCTCTCTCCTCGCTCTCTCTCCTGGGTCTCTGCCCTGGCTGTCTCTCCTCTCTCTCTCTCTCTCCTGGCTCTCTCTCCTCTATATCCTGGCTGTCTCTCCTCTCTCTCCCCTGGCTGTCACTCTACCCTCTCCCCTGGCTGTGTCTCATGTTTCTCTCCTGGGTCTCTCCCCTGGCTGTCACTCTACCCTCTCCCCTGGCTGTGTCTCATGTTTCTCTCCTGGGTCTCTCCCCTGGCTGTCACTCTACCCTCTCCCCTGGCTGTGTCTCATGTTTCTCTCCTGGGTCTCTCCCCTGGCTCTCTTTCCTCACTCTCTCCTGGCTATCTCTCCTCTCCTCTCTCTCTCCCCTAGCTGTCTCTCCCCGCTCTCTCTCATGGCTGTCTCTCCTCGCTCTCTCTCCTGGATCTCTCTCCTGGCTGTCTCTTCTCTCTCTCCTGGGTCTCTCCTGGCTGTCTCTCCTGTCTCTATCCTCGCTCTCTCTCCTGGATGTCTCTCCCCGCTCTCTCTCCTGGCTGTCTATCCTCTCTCTCCTGGCTGTCTCTCCTCTCTCTCCTCGCTCTCTCTCCTGTCTGTCTCTCCCCACTCTCTCCACTGGCTGTCTCTCCTCACTCTTTCCTGGCTCTCTCTCTCCACTCTCTCCTGGCTGTCTCTCCTAACTCTCTCTCCTTGCTCTCTGTCCCGGCTGTCTCTCCCCACTCTCTCCCATGGCTGTCTCTCCTCACTCTCTCTCATCTCTCTCCTGGCTGTCTCTCCTTGCTCTCTTCTGGCTGTCTGTCCTGGCTGTCTCTCTCTCCTGCAACTCTACTGTCTAGGGAACGCCCACTTCTCCAGACTGACACCTGCCCATCCATGCATTTTTATATTTGCATAACTCCTCCCAGGAGTCACACCACCGCTTGCATGAGGGCTGAGGGCTCTTGAAAGGAGTACTGTGCAGGGTGCTGTGATGTTTTGTGGAAGCTATGTCAAGCACTCTGCCAGCCAATCCCACCTGCCATGATCTGTCTGCATTGCATAGAGAAGCATAGAGACCCATTGATGACATCACTGGACTGACATTATAATTATAACAGAAAGGATTACTTAAATCATTTCATTAGCAAGTTGATGGGGGGAGGGGGAACCAGGGAAGGCAAAATATAAGCAGATTAAACTTCAGCTGCAAGCAAATATCCACAATATGTCTCCATTAACGTTAAAGGAGAACTATGGGGTCAAGGCTTTTCCCCCATAGTTCTCCTAAGGGTCAGGGGAGGACACAAACTAGCGTCCTGCCGTCACCCAAAGCTCAGTATATCACGAGCTACACCTAACTTCGAGAAGTGAGCGAGCGATGGTATGTGTTCTCTCACTTCCCGATCTATTGAGCCGATCTGTGACAGTTTCATTGTCACACGTCGGCTAGAACTATGAGGTACCGGGCACCATCTGGACCCAACTGTGAGGAAGTGACAACAGCCAGAGAGGAGTACGAGCTGACACCGCACCTCGCCATGATTGACAACCGAGGGCTCAATAAGCTGAATGGAGCAGAGGAGCTGGAGATGAACGCCCAGTTCAGTGAGTACATCGTGCTGTAATACGGCTCACTCATTCACACCCTGCACATTCACCCACATTGATTGAATGTTCATTGATTACATTGTGGCATTGACGCCTGCAGAGCATTGCACCTGCCATCAGTGTGTCGCAGGTGCATTGCTCAGCCTCCTGTATAGTCTATCCCCAGCCCCGGGTCTGTACGCAGGTGCGGACCTTCTATTATAAGCCTTTGCCATTAGGGTTGCCACCTGTCCAGGATTCACCAGGACAGTCCGGGTTTTGAATGATGTGTCCGGGTTTCATGGCAGCAGAAACCCGGACACATCATGTCAGGCAGACAGGGACAACCAAAATTAAGATCGGGGCTACTGGCCCCCCACTAAAAATAATCTCAACTGTGATATTTACATATGAATAAGTCACGACTCATTCTCCCCCCAAAAAAATCAGCGTGTCCTAAGAGTGTTCGGGTTTCACTTGAAGAAAAGGTGGCTGGCAACCCTATTTGCCATGGTGGCAGATGGGACTTGTAGCTTAGATATTATTATTCATTAATAGTTCATTAAATGTAGTTTTTTTTCTGTAAGCAATGTAAGTATCGGCCTCTTGCAATCCCTGTACAGCAGAGCTCAGACTGGGCGGGGAAGCAGAATGAGCACAAGGAGTTGTGGTGCAGTGCCAGGAGCATGCTGATAGGTGGAAGGAGCAGAGTGACAGAGACAGATGAGCTCGCCAGTCTGCTGCTTCTCCTTTCATTGTCCAGTCCTATTGTGTTAATGTGCGTGTCTCTCCTCCCACATTAGGGCAGCTGCGGAGCCTGGGGGAGGTGACCTGGGGCAAGAAGAACCTTGCAGAATCCATAAGGCTTTTCAAGCAGCAGCGTGAAGCCAGGCCCAAGGATCTCATTGTTCCTGTGTTTGTGTACAGGTAGGCGGCTTGTAGTGAGAAGATGTATGTCATAATGACTTTGCTTTCTGTTGAAGGGTAAAACCGGTATAACATGGTCAGGG
>NW_017307395.1:137750-138007 GCF_000935625.1 Nanorana parkeri | reverse complement strand
ACCATTAGACCTAACACTACGTCTTTCTGTAATGCTGACACTAACCTTCCTTCACCCTACCTGTCCCTGTAATCCAAACTCTGACATTAATCTCTTCTGTAACCCTAACACTAACCCTCAATGTAACCCCAACACTAAGATTAACAGTAACCCTAACACTACCCCTCCCTGTAACCCTAACACTACCCCTCCCTGTATCCCCAACACTAACCCTCCCTGTAACCCCAACACTACCCCTCCCTGTAACCCCAACACTA
>NW_017307395.1:134173-136711 GCF_000935625.1 Nanorana parkeri | reverse complement strand
CCTGTAACCCCAACACTACCCCTCCCTGTAACCCCAACACTACCCCTCCCTGTAACCCCAACACTACCCCTCCCTGTAACCCCAACACTAACCCTCCCTGTAACCCCAACACTACCCCTCCCTGTAACCCCAACACTAACCCTCCCTGTAACCCTAATACTAATCCATCCTGTAACCCCAACACTAACCCTCCCTGTAACCCTAACACTAACCCTCCATGTAACCCCAACCCTACCCCTCCCTGTAACCCTAACACTAACCCTCCATGTAACCCCAACACTACCCCTCCCTGTAACCCTAACACTACCCCTCCCTGTAACCCTAACACTAACCCTCCATGTAACCCCAACACTAACCCTCCCTGTAACTCTAACACTAACATCACCTGTAACACTATCCCTCCCTTTAATCTTGACATTAATCCTCAAAGGGACCTTAACACTAACCATCCCCTCCATGGTCACTCTCTGTAACACTAACACTAACCTTCCCTGTAACCCTTAGGCAAACATTTTCCCTCCCTGTCACCCTAACGCTAACCCTTCCTGTAACCCTTATACTAACACTCCCCATATCTCTAACACTAACTTCTCCTGTGACCCTAACACTAACCCTCCCTGTTTCTCTAACACTAACCTCTTCTGTAACCCCAACACCAATCCTCCATATAATTTTAACCCTCCTGTTACCCCAACACTAACCGTTCCAACTTGGAAGGTTCCCAGATAGCTATGATGAGCTGTGTGCTTTGGGTTAGCTACCCCATCCCAGTGACTACTGGCAGCCTTCACCAAGACCTAGGGTCCTACCTTCCATATGGCTACCTTTGGACCTAAGTGACATACTGGCATGAAACTTCTTCCCCAACACTGCTGTACACATGTGTATGAGCGGTGTCATACATGAGCACGTGTTTATCTTCTGAACACGCTTCAGTAATAAAACGGATACATATTTGATTCTTGTTTCAGAGGTGACCGTCCGTGGAATCACATAGAAGGCGCCGAGATAAAACAAATCATCACCAGCGCACATGAAATCACAGGTAACGTTCGGCAGCGCCGCGCAGCGACGGATCTCTGTACAGCTCGCCATGTCTTCCAGGCATTCTTTATTTCCTGCAGTAAATGTTTCCTAGACATAGAAATAGGTGTGACTATGAACATTCCCGGGATCACTGCACAGTTTCCTGCATCCTGGTATTGTTTTATATGTTATCTTTAACCATGTGCATTATATAGAGCCTGCTACAGCTTGTACAGGGCATGCCAAGGAAAGCAAACATCTAGTTAAAGCTGAAGTCTATAAAAAGAAGAACGCAGAACATGTAAATTAGAAAATAACAGCGTTCACTGCTTTATGTTCAATCTCTAGTAAGGCCAAGTAAGGTAAGGCTTTCGGGTTGAATGACGACCAGCTTCATTCAACCCACTTCCTATGAGGCCAGTCTGTCAGGGACCCGCCCCCCTGGGACAAGTCATCACACCCACCTGGGCTCCCAGGGAAATGCAGCATTGTTTAGGAATTGCTCACCACTGGGAAGAGGACCCATGATGTCACATGACCAGATCAAAGACCCACGGTTTGATTTAATTAATAACCAATAAAGGTACATAGGGGTTGCTTTCAGACGAGGGGCTGCAGCCAGAGGCGTCCCCAGGCTGGGTGTCACCCACTGGGACGTCGTTATGCATGCGCGTAATGATGCCACATGAACTTAAAGTGACATTAAAGGATAACCCCCCCTGCTGTGTCTTCTGTGTCCCATGGAGTCTGTGCGGGTGCACGCTGTTGGCCTGCCTGCATTGACTTACCTTGTGTCTCTCCTCTTCTCCCGCCCGATGATCTCTACTGAGCATGCGCCCGCCCCATGATCGTTGGCGGCCGCTCGAGAATTTTTCAGATCTTCAGACGGGAGCGAGCGGCGGAGACACAGGTAAGTAAAACTTTTGGTGACTTAAAAAAAAAATGTTTTTGCATATGTCTACTGCTTGCTAGCCATAGATACATGCAAAACAACCGCAAGGGTTTAATGTCACTTTAACTGCCAGGGGCCATTTTGGTGATGGACGCTGGCAAAGAGAGGAGGGGACGTTCGTCCAGTGGGATAAGGTATGCCGCTGGGTACCCTCCACTCCCATGCAGCTGTCCGGCTCTTGGTCTATGACCGAGTGACCGACTTTTCAGAAGGGGTGACACAAAAATGGCTGCCAGTAGTTTTGGTATCACCCCCTCTGATGATGTCATTCTGCGCGGGCAGCACCCCCGCTTGTGAGGTCACTAGCCGCAGCAGCTAGAAAACTATTTGGAGGCTGACATTGCTGCCCTCTGGTTTTAAAAAATGCTCGTTGCTTGGCTGTTAGACTGATCCATTGCACAGATTGCAGAGAAGCAATGGTGTAACAGTAGCCATAGCGGCCCATGCGGCTGCTATGGGGCCTGGGGGCCCCAATAAGGATTGCAGAAGTTGCTGCTGACACTGACATTATTAATCAAGAAGAGCTGACATCAGATGTATAGGGGGGGGGGGGGGGGTGT
>NW_017307395.1:129849-133842 GCF_000935625.1 Nanorana parkeri | reverse complement strand
TAAGGATTGCAGACGTTGCTGCTGACCCTTACATTATTATTCAAGAAGAGATGACATGAGATATATAGTAGGGGGGGGGGGGGCTATGCAGGCAGCTCTCCTGCTACATGATCTAATATCACTGACAGTAGGGAGGTTGCTGGGAAACCCCATCCAAATTTTGCTATGGGGCCCCATGATCTGTGGTTACGTCCCTGCAGAGCAGGGCAGCTAAACTTATAGGAGACAATCTGGACAATCTCAGCCTGTCTCTTTTTGTTTAATTACATTAATTAATGTAAGACACCAAATGGGACTTTTTTGGTACTATAAACAATAGGGGTGCACCGATACCGATACTAGTGTCGGTGCCCATACTGAGTATTTGGGCGAGTACTCTTACCCACCCAAATACTCCTGATACTTTTTCAGATACCGGAACTTCCGGTATCAGAAAGCTAGGGGGCGAGTCATTACACGCCACGGGGCTTCCTGATTGGCCGGGAAGCTGGCTCCATACTGGAAGTCCCATTAAGGAAACATGGAATTACTCGCCGCCCGGCTTCCTGCATGGAGCAAGCTTCCCGGGCAATCAGGAAGCTGGGTCGGAAGTTGTAATGACTGGCTGGCTCCATACTGGAAGTCCCATTAAAGAAGCGTGGAATTACTCGCTGCCCGGCTTCCTGCATGGAGCATGGAGCCAGCTTCCCCCGGCCAATCAGGAAGCTGGGCGATGTGTAATGACTCACCGCCCAGATTGCAAATTGGCCAGGAGGCTGGCCAATCGGGAAGCCGGGCGGCGAGTGATTATTCACCCCTCAGCTTCCTGATTGACCTGAAATCCGGCTCCATGGTTCCTCATCACCTGGTGACGAGAGAGCATGGAGCCGGCTTCCCGGCTAATCAGGAAGCCAGGCGGCCAGTCATTCCACGCTTCTTTAATTGGACTTCCAGTATCGGCGAGTACCGGGAAAAAAAATATCGTTAATCGATAATGAAAAAACGGTATCGGTGCATGAAAGAGTAATTTGATAATATAATGCAGGTCCTCTTTTCTTTTCTATATTGAAGGTCTTGAAAACGAAGAATTCTGCAGTTTCCATAGCTTGTTGGTTATCTATATTGTACTTTGCACTTCTTTTATGGTATAGCATATTGGAACTAGCCGAGGATGATAAGCTATCTATAAGCTAATGATTCCAAAGTTCTCTGTTCTCATGCCAACAAGTAGAGTTATTAATGACTGATGTCATATGATGCCACAATTCTTGTTATTTAAGACACTGCTATGTGGTCATAGAGTACAAAGTTTAAATGCTGATTCAAACTCTTTGTAGAATATTTAAGGGCTTGGCTGCTTTGAATAAATGGGAACATAATTTTGAATCAGCCTGCTTGTGTTTGGTTCATTTCTGTGTTCCCCGAAGCCTCGAGAAGAAGGAATCAGAACCCCCCAGCCGTGTGCTCAAAATGTACTTTCAGTGCATCCTTATAAAATAACTTAAAATTGATATTTGATTATTTCTCTACTATAGTCATTCCACATTGCATGAAAGCCGTTGCCTATTATAACCTACACATACATATTGTATACAATGTGCATCCTATAAAGACATGCTACATTATATCATATTGTTAACGCTATGGGCAAAGTTATGACTTTCAATATTGAATAAAGGTTCGCTTCCTCCAAAAAAAAAAGAAAATCTTTCTTTTTGCAAAAAAAAAAAAGGAACTATTTTTTTTTAAATCTGATTTTTTTGGATATAAAAACAAACCATGATGAATTTTCTGAAAGAAGAGGCCACGTAGAATAAAAAAAAATGGTCGCTGCATTTGTTTATATCGCACAATGTTTGGGAAATATTTATGAAATCAGTATTTTTAGGAAAAAAAATATGCTAAAATGAATTTCAGTGTAAACAAACAGATTATAATACCCTATTTTTTGGGGGGGGAAATATAAAAGACGAAGTCACGTCGATTTAAATAGATACCGAACACGCCAAGCCTTAAGATTGCGCACACCCGTGCAACAGTGAGAAAATTTGATACTCACAACTGTAGATAGACGATGTGTTAAAAGCCTTTCCTTTGATAGCTTGATGTGTCACAAACTCATAAATGTAATTAACTCATTAATGTTATTTAAACACTGACAATAAACTTCTCTGTATTGCACGCTTTGGCATGTTAAACCAGTAAATATCCTTTGTTGTATCTTTTCAAGAAGTGTAAACAAATCTGTTGGATGTTGTGAGCTGATAAGTAATAGGCCAAGGTATCTTGGCCATGTTTGTGGGAGGAGTTGCGCCATCTCTCCTCCCCTTAAGAAGGGGGATAGGGAGCTCCTCGTCACGTCACGGCGAAGTCGCGTCTGACCCTCCCGCCCTTCCCCAGGTTCTGTCATTTCACTAGAGCGTGCCCACTTATTTGGCACGCTGACCACAAAATCATGGCACACATCAGGTTGGTATCAGTAGGGGTCATGAAGATTCGGAACCGAAGTAACTCTGACCACAACCTCCCCTGCTGCAGTCTTATCAGTTACACTGTTTCTGACTACAGATTATCTTCTCCCTGTAATATGGAGAGGAATGGGGTGGTGGGGGGGGGGGCTAGAGTGAAAATTCATGCCAACAAGTAGAGTTATTAATGACTGATGTCATATGATGCCACAATTCTTGTTATTTAAGACACTGCTATGTGGTCATAGAGTACAAAGTTTAAATGCTGATTCAAACTCTTTGTAGAATATTTAAGGGCTTGGCTGCTTTGAATAAATGGGAACATAATTTTGAATCAGCCTGCTTGTGTTTGGTTCATTTCTGTGTTCCCCGAAGCCTCGAGAAGAAGGAATCAGAACCCCCCAGCCGTGTGCTCAAAATGTACTTTCAGTGCATCCTTATAAAATAACTTAAAATTGATATTTGATTATTTCTCTACTATAGTCATTCCACATTGCATGAAAGCCGTTGCCTATTATAACCTACACATACATATTGTATACAATGTGCATCCTATAAAGACATGCTACATTATATCATATTGTTAACGCTATGGGCAAAGTTATGACTTTCAATATTGAATAAAGGTTCGCTTCCTCCAAAAAAAAAAGAAAATCTTTCTTTTTGCAAAAAAAAAAAAGGAACTATTTTTTTTTAAATCTGATTTTTTTGGATATAAAAACAAACCATGATGAATTTTCTGAAAGAAGAGGCCACGTAGAATAAAAAAAAATGGTCGCTGCATTTGTTTATATCGCACAATGTTTGGGAAATATTTATGAAATCAGTATTTTTAGGAAAAAAAATATGCTAAAATGAATTTCAGTGTAAACAAACAGATTATAATACCCTATTTTTTGGGGGGGGAAATATAAAAGACGAAGTCACGTCGATTTAAATAGATACCGAACACGCCAAGCCTTAAGATTGCGCACACCCGTGCAACAGTGAGAAAATTTGATACTCACAACTGTAGATAGACGATGTGTTAAAAGCCTTTCCTTTGATAGCTTGATGTGTCACAAACTCATAAATGTAATTAACTCATTAATGTTATTTAAACACTGACAATAAACTTCTCTGTATTGCACGCTTTGGCATGTTAAACCAGTAAATATCCTTTGTTGTATCTTTTCAAGAAGTGTAAACAAATCTGTTGGATGTTGTGAGCTGATAAGTAATAGGCCAAGGTATCTTGGCCATGTTTGTGGGAGGAGTTGCGCCATCTCTCCTCCCCTTAAGAAGGGGGATAGGGAGCTCCTCGTCACGTCACGGCGAAGTCGCGTCTGACCCTCCCGCCCTTCCCCAGGTTCTGTCATTTCACTAGAGCGTGCCCACTTATTTGGCACGCTGACCACAAAATCATGGCACACATCAGGTTGGTATCAGTAGGGGTCATGAAGATTCGGAACCGAAGTAACTCTGACCACAACCTCCCCTGCTGCAGTCTTATCAGTTACACTGTTTCTGACTACAGATTATCTTCTCCCTGTAATATGGAGAGGAA
>NW_017307395.1:129211-129819 GCF_000935625.1 Nanorana parkeri | reverse complement strand
AACTCTTTTTACTCCATGGATACAGTAAAGTGAGTGAGCGTTGTCACCCTAGGACAGGAAGAGTGTTACCGGCAGGATCAACAGTTGGAAAGAAAAGCCTAAAAAGAACACTAATGCAGCCACTAATGACCGGTAAGCTGAAATATATGACATCTTTGTGTGTTTAGTTTTAGATACACCTTAATATGATATGTTACCGCATTCACTCTGCAGGGAATTGATGGCCACACTCCCTGTGATGGATATTGCTGAAGTTTCTGTAACATTTCATTGTTATGTGTTTTTATTAGGGCCGCAGCTAACGATTATTATCATAATTCATTAGTTGCCCGATTCGATTATTTTTTCAGCGAATTGGTTGTATAAAAAAAAAACACTCTCTCTCATTGTCTCTCTCTCCTCTCTCTCATTGTCTCTCTCCTCTCATTGTCTCTCTCAGGTCCGGCCCTAGGGGTGTGTGAGCTGTGGGGCCGCACAGGGCGCCATGGCAACAAGGGCGCCGTGCGGCTGACACAGCTCGTCCTGTGGGCGGCTTCTCTCCCCCTCACCGCTGGCCATCCGAAATGACAGCGCTCCCTCGTCCACCCCCCCCCCCCCTCCGGGGGGGG
>NW_017307395.1:128613-129159 GCF_000935625.1 Nanorana parkeri | reverse complement strand
GGAGGGCGCAGGAGGGAGCGCTGCCTGCTGTCAGGATGGCGGAGCGGTGAGGGGGAGAGCAGCCGCGCCCGCAGCTCTCAGGATGGCCGAGCGGGTAGGAGAGAGGAGCCGCTTTCCTCCTGTCTGTTTCGGGATGACAAGGGCTCTGTGCGTGGCAGAGCGGGGATAGTTAAATATCATTGTTATTTACCGATCCTCCGTGTGAGAAGGACAAACACTGGTCTGATCACTCCAGTGTTATGAATGAACAGGAAGCGATTTACATCACCTCCTGTTCATTCATGATTTCCTCAATGGGGAGAAGCACTCACTACAGAGGCTCCTCCCCATTCAGAATCAGCTGATAGTAAATATTCTCTATCATCAGTGTCTGAATGAATGGGAAGCCTCTGTACTGAGTGCCTCCCATTCATTGAGTGCTGAGGATGCTGAAAAAGAAATTGAGGATTTGGTGTCCTCAATTTCTTTTCCATTTTAAAAGGGAAATGTCAGGGGTCTGTTTGGACCCCTAATATTTCCCTGAAGTACCTCCTCGGTCACAGACGT
>NW_017307395.1:126659-128400 GCF_000935625.1 Nanorana parkeri | reverse complement strand
AAAATAAATAAATAATAATAAAAAAAATTATGACATTTTTTTTTTTAAATTGTGAATGTCTCCCCCCCCCCCACTAGAATGCCAATTCAGTCACAATGAAGCAGTGGACATTACAACATTGATTGCTTGCTTAGGACAGCTTTGTGGTGAGTCTATCACAGCAACGCAGCGGCTATTTAGTCAAGAATTCAATGTTGAAATCAATGTTCAATGTTGGTTGACATGGAGCCATTCGCAGTCACAACACGGTCCTCAGGTTTGTTGAACATTTCAGATGTAGCGACATTTCCATTGTATAGAGTTGTGGATACATTGAGTGATTTGTTGTATTTTTTATGTTTCTAACTCCAGTCAAAAGTGTTGTTTTTCGGTAGAGCTGTGCATTGTGTTCCTGCCCTTCCCTTGTTACACCTTTGTACAGTTATGACGGATCATGAACTTTGTTCTTTACAGGTGTAGCTAAATTCCACATTCTGATCTCTTTGTTTAGATTCTTCTATCACAATGACCCGATCATAAATTAAACTAAAAGTATTGTTATCCCGTCCTGTGTTATTTTATAGCTGCTGTTGCTTCAGTCGCAATGGCCCAGGAACCTGAAAACCCCCGAGATATCATTACTCAGTACACCCCGGGGAGTACTCTGGACTCCTGCACGCATGGGTACCGGAGGGTGGCCATTCAGCTCTTCGGGTATCTGGGGCATGGCAAGTCTTCGCTCATCAACTCCTGTGTCTGCGTGGTGAAGGATAAGGTATAGCACAACGTGTCAGATGCCGGGACGCATCAGGGTGGCCGGACAACGGAAAGAAATGAATATGAGCTGACCAACACTCTGGTCATTATTGACAATCGAGGATTTTATAAGCTGGATAAACGAGAGATCAGAGAGGTTTGTGCCCAGATCAGTGAGTATGACACACCACCTAATGTTCCTCTACCAAAATATGGGCCGGGACTGTCATAGAGATAAAGGTTGCAGCACTCCATATGTTACAGTAATCTTTTTTTTATATGTATAGGTTTTCTTTTTTTGTTTCTTCTCTCTTTCTTTTTTTGTTTCCCCATTCTTTCTTTATGTTTCTTCTCTTTTTTTGTTTCCTCTCTCTTTTACTGTTTTCTTTCTTATTTGTCTCCTCGCCCTTGCTTTTTTTTCCCCCTTTTTGTTTCTTCACTCATTTTTATGTTTCTACTCTCTTCTTGTTTCCTGTTTCTTTCTTTTCTATTTCCATAATTTTGCTTTTCTTTCTTTTTCGTTTCCGCTCTCTCTTTCTTTTTTTGTTTCCCCTCTGTTTATTCTCTCTTTCTTTTGTTTCTTCTCTCTATCTTTTTTGTTTCTTGTCCCTTTTTTTTGTTTCTTCTCATTCTTTTTTTTCTTTTGACCCTTTCTGAAGAAAAGGTAAATGATGTAAATTCATGTTCATCATTCCTTTGTATCCTATGGAATGAGAATATTTCCCCTGTGCCTTTGAACCTTCATTCTATGGTGTACCAATGAACTTTACAGCCGGATTTCTCTGCAAACCGGGGGCGCCGGTATTGCTTTTTTCAGTCTTCATATTTTGATTCATGTCTTTAAATTACTGTAGTTGTCACCTGTTTTTAATTTCCTGTTCCCAGTAGTGGATGTATATATATATTCTAGTATTGATGTGTTGCAATTGTTCGGCTATTCACTTTAGGCTGGTACGGCTGATTTCAGCCGTACATCGGCTGAAATCAGCCGTACATCGGCCTGCTT
>NW_017307395.1:121571-126318 GCF_000935625.1 Nanorana parkeri | reverse complement strand
GCTTTCAGCACGGCTCAGCCGAGCCGAGGCATTTGCGTTCGGCTCGACTGAGCCGCTCGGCCATGTTTGGGAGCTGTACGGGCTATTGTGAATAGCCCGTACAGCTCCCCTTCGGTTCTACTGAACCGAAGGGGTCCTTGGGCCGAAGCTAGCCGAAGGACCGGCCGAAGCTACGGCCAGATCATTCGGCAGCTTCGTGAATAGACCCCTTAGTATATGTTTTGTTGCCCGAGGAAGGGCTTTTTTTGTTTCCTCCCCAAATGTGCAAGTGTGCATACCATACTAACACATTAGGGCACAATTACCTTACATACGCTCCTTTCTTCAGAGCTATCAGCTTGATTTTCAGTCCTCAGTGATGTCCCCCTCTGCCGACATCTCCGCCGGTGACACGATTCATGGAAATTCTCATCAGACCATTGGATGGCCACTGATGGCATCTTGGAGATGCTGTAAATGGGCTGAGTGTTTACACCAGCGATCTCTCCAGCTGTGCTTTAACTACAAATCCCAACATTCCTCTGCCTCTGGGAGTCACGCCTGTAACTGTTAGTCTTGCAACGCCTCATGGGACTTGTAGTTCCACAACAGCTGGAAGGCTGGGGATGGCCACCCCTGGTGTACACTGTACGGTGCATTTGATGTATAGTGTACACAGTAAATTAAAAATCGCTTTGGGAGAAAGGAAGACTTTTTTTCGCAGAAAAGACTTTGCATGCCTTATATGCCAAAAACCTCCCAGTGATTTTTTTAAATCTGTTATATTGGTACAAAAGGGGTCCCCAGCACACATTCAAGCTGGCCATAAAAAAGAACCTAAGGTTAAAGGTCTTAGTTGCATACATTTGCAAATACACGTAGAAGCCTCACTGTCGCATTGTTAGGGAGGTTTTAGGCACACCAACAGATTATTAGTTGATTAGTTGATTAGTTGTATCAGATTAATATCAAGAAGTGATAAAACACTGCAGTGATTGGAATAGAAAAACAAGACCCCAAGTGTCTCAGGAATCCGTTCTGCAATTTATTGGGCCCGTTAAAGTTTTTATATAAACACTTACATCAGGGGCGTAACTAGAAATCACAGGGCCCTATAGCAAATTTTGTATGGGGCCCCGTGATTTCTGGTTATACCCCTTGCAGAGCCCACTCGATATCCCACCTGAGGGTGAACCTGCTGAGCCCACCATAGACTCTCTATGGTGGGCTCTGCAGGGTCACCCTCAGATGGGCTGGTCGCACTCCTTACCTGTCCGCCTCCTCTTCGTCCACAGTCACTAATGGGCCCCGCCTCCTTTCTCATCACCGGGCCCCGCCTCCTCCTGTGCTGCCGGGTCCAGCCTGCTCCACCGCCGCTGCTGGCTCTCATTGACTCTGTGGAGAGGAACGCGCTGCACAGATTACTGTCAGTGATCTGAACAGCGGCGTGTTCGTCTTCAACCGCCAGTGAAAGCCACTAGCAGAGGATTCCATAGCGACCCAGGCGGCCCGCACGGCAGCTGGCCGGGCCCCACTGTGCCCCGGGCCCCATAGGGGCCGCCTGGGTCGCTATGGTGATTGTTACACCACTGACTTACATTGGCATCACAATAATATTACAATTACATTAAACTAAGGTATGCGCCTTTATGGAGGTAGGGCTTGTGCGTGATCAGTTTCAGGAATGTGGTTATGTTACATAGTATTTGAGGTTGGATAAAGACACAGGTCCATCAAGTTCAACCTTTGTGTGTATGTACAACTCTGAGAAGTTTTGAGAAAAACAACTCGTGTCACGTACAAAAGGATTGCTACAGAGTACAGAACTTAAAAAATGGATGTAGCATGGATATGTGTATATTAGAGGTGCACCAAAATGAAAATTTCAAAACCGAAATCTTTACTTTTAGGGGCTTTGGGGAAATATTAGGGGTCTAAACAGACTCCTGATATTTCCCTTTTAAAATAGAAAAAGAGATTGAGGCCACAGAGTCCTCAATGTCTTTTTCTCTACCCCCTGTTATCAATGAACAGGAATCCTCTATGAGTGTTCCTGTCCATTCATAACATGAGGACAGAGTCTATTTACTATAACCACAATCATGAATGAACAGGAAGTGATGTAGATCACTTCCCATTCATTCATAACTGAGGATATAGTCAGCATACTATGTCCTCAATTATGTACAAACACTCAGCGAACACTGATACCCGACTGCTTGTACCCACTCTCCTTCCTGATACACTGTCACAGGAGGCTGAGCGGTGCGGGGAAGAGAGACGCTGGCCGCTCACAGCGCTCCCCTCCCGCAGTGCTCAGCCGCCTGTGACAGTTTATCTCCTCCCCGCTGGGACACAGAGCAACGCCCAGCGGGGAGGAGAGAAAGCAGGGATGCACCGCTGTATCTGCCAGAAAATGGCACTTTCGGCATTATGTCAAAAGTGCCATTTTCGGCCGATATGTTTCGGCGGCCTTTATAACGGTGCATCCCTAGTGTATATAGAAAGTTTAATATTTCTCTCACAGCCTCAAGGCATCTCTGATAAGTGTGGTCCCTACTCCCTAATGCTACACTGTTTGAGGTTCCCAACTATGGGACATACACCAATCAGCCATAACATTCTGACCACTGAGAGGTGAAATGAATAACATTGATTATCTCGTGGCACCTGGAAGTGAGAGGGATATCAGGGTCATGGGTGGCCAAGGCTCATTGATGGATATGGGGAGTGAAGGCTGGCCCATGTAGTCCAATCCAACAGAGATATTTGAACTTATATTGCTGAAAAAGTGAATGTTGGTTCTGATAGAAAGGTGTCTGACCACACAGAGCATCGCAGTTTGTTGTGTATGGGGCTGTGTAGCTGGAGACTGGTCAGGGTGCCCATGCTGACACGTGTCCACCACCAAAAGCGCCTACAATGGGCATGTGAGCATCAGAACTGGACCATGGAGCAATGGAAGAAGGTGGCCTGGTCTGGTGAATCACGTTTTATATTACTTCATGTGGATGGCCGGGTGCGTGTGTCACTCACCTGGGGAAGAGATGGCAACAGGATGCACTATGGGAAGAAGGAAAGCTGGCAGAGACAGTGTGATGCTTTGGGCAATGTTCTGCTGGGAAACCTCGGGTCCTGCCATTCATGTGGATGTTACTTTGGCACGTACCACCTACATAAACATTGTTGCTGACCAAGTATTCCCTTGGTATTCCTTGATGGCAGTGGCCTCTTTCAGCAGGATAATGCGCCCTGCCACACTGCAATAAATGGTTTGAGGAACACAACAATGAGTCTGAGGTGTTGACTTGGCCTTCAAATTCTACAGATCTCAATCCAATCGATCATCTGTGGGATGTGCTGGAAAAACAAACCCGATCCACGAAGGCTTGGTGCCAGATACCACAGCACACCTTTAGGGGTCTAGTGACCCCCACTGAATATCAGGAACCAATCAGATTAGTTCCTGAATATGTCATCACTGTCTCAGATATGTCTAAGTCTTTGCTGTGGCTAAGTATTTACCTTGAATAAGGCAGGAAATAACCGATTGTCTCTCTTTTGGGCTTACAGGTTCCCTGAGGGACATGGGAGAAGTGGAGTGGGAGAAGGATAACCTGGAGGAGACCTTAAGACAGTTTCCTCTTCAGTACAAAAATCGTCCTGCTGACTTTATCCTGCCTGTGCTGGTTTACAGGTACCAAATTTATTTTTCCTACTTACTATTCCAGTCTCAGAAACCCTTTGAAAAGACAGACAAAAGCTAATTCCCCAATCATTAGGCAGGGGTAGGCAACCTCGGCCACCCGCTGTAATGAATCAACAAATCCCAATATGCCTCTGCCATTGGGAGTCATGCCAATGGCTGTCAGAGTCTCGCAATGCCTCATAGGACTTGTATTTTTCACAACAGCTGGAGTGCCAAGGTTGCCTATCCCTGTGTTAAAGGGGACATCCAAAACCTGATGTGTATGCTTATGCATGGATGCGTATGGTTTCCATCCACTGGCTTATGATACGTGTGTGGCTTTCAGCTACACATGATGATCGATTGTGAAGGAAGTGCCCTGGCTCTGTATCCCAGAAAGGACACTGTCTGCATGGAGTTTACTGATTCTTGACATTAGGGTTGCCACCTTTTCTTCAAGTGAAACCCGAACACTCCAGCGCCGCGCGTGGCAATTTTTTTGCGGAGATAATTTAGAGGAGAGAGCAGTAGGATAGGGAGTAAGGACTACAGCAATACATTATACAGCAATACAAAATAATATCAAGCTATATATTTTGTGTTGTTCTGGGTTGGCGCCCTGATGTCTCCAGCTTGCTTGGTGGCCTGTGCAGGGTCTCATGTCGGTTGTGTGGCTCTCAGTTGTACTATGTACACTCTCAGGTGGGCTATGATCCTGCATTTAACATGCTATGAGTTTTTCTCATGAATGTTATGTAGCGCTCACCCCCGAAGGAGCCGCTGGATGATCGGGTCTTCTGTTTCACCTCTGTGACACACCACAAGCAATGAACCCACAGCACACCAGCACAACTTTAAGGGTTTGAAAACAGATTTACTGACAAACTTATATGATTAACTACAAGACAGTGATAACATCAACAATCATATAAAAGAATGGGTAGCAACAGGCACTCTGCAACTCAGTAACTGCAGGGCCGGCCTTAGGCCTTTAGGCGCCCTGTGCGAGAAAGCTTTACAGCGCCCCTCAGTGACCACACCCCTCAGTGGCCACACCCTTTAGTGGCCACACCCCCAGTA
>NW_017307395.1:110712-121449 GCF_000935625.1 Nanorana parkeri | reverse complement strand
GCCGAGCGCGGGTGGGGAGATAAGCCGCCCCCAGGACGAGCTGTGTCGGCCGCACGGCGCCCTTGTTGCCATGGCGCCCTGTGCGGCCGCACTGCTCGCACACCCCTAAGGCCGGCCCTGAGTAACTGCAGCTATTTGCAGTCAGCCCTGATGTAAGAGAGAGGCCAATTGTCTCCAAAGGCTTTCACCTGAATGGGGTGTATGTCCCTTTAAGGTCTCCCTTTAACAATGTCCGACGGTCCCTATACTACTGGCCAGTAGTGGTGTCCTAGGTTAGTAGTGCAGATATGAACAATAAACAGGTTGTCACTGCGGCCAAAGGCCTCTCACCACTCCTCAGGTCAATTGGGAAGAGATGAAGTCTGCTGGCAGAAGCTGGACGTCCTCTCTCTCTCTCAAGTCGACTCTGGCGAAGAGGTGAAGTCATCTGGGTCCCTTATAAGAAGTTTGCACTCACTCAGGATACTGGCAGTAGTCTCCCCCTGGCTCCGCTCTCTCAGTTGGGCTGGCTGGATCACCCCGGTGGCTGGTTTGGCCGTGCGACTAGGCCCCGACGTCCTTGCGGTAACCGCGCCACTGGACCTCACTTCAGGCACTCGATCGGGTCCTCTCCGATTCAGCAACTCAGATCAGTCTCTCTGTACACCGCTGCACAGAGCCTGTGTGTCCCTGTATGTCAGCGGTAACCACACAGCTCTGTTGCACACAGTCCTAACCCACACAGGGTAACACAGGTCTGTCCTCTTCAGATGGCTGTCCCAGACTGAGGCTGCTCCGCACCGCAGTTGCAACCCATAAGCCTCCTGTTTCCTCCCCACATCACTCTGGGAGATGCAGTTCTCAAAGTCCTTTCAGCAAAAATACATATCTGCTCTGTACTACAATCCCCACAATCTGTGCTCTCTGGCTCCACCTGCCATATATTTTCTCTTAAAAGAGCTGATACCACAACAGGGCAATACAAATTCTTCCCAGTCCCCACTGTCTCTCCCAGTCCCTAGGATTCATCAAATGTAAAACTTGCCCATGCCTGCGTTCTCTGTCTGTCTCTCGGTACCTGCAGGATGTGATGTCAGAGCCGGGAGGAGATCACGCTACAGGAGGAGGAGACAGACAGATCAGTGCGGCCGTCACAATATTGGCGCCAAGTGGTATGTGGCCGTCTTAGAGAGCCGCAGGTTCGGTTTGAATAATGTGCCCGCGTGGGAGGTGGGCTCCCACCCGGGCACATAATTCCAAACCCATACTGTCGGGGTGAATCCCGGACGGGTGGCAACCCTACTTGACATCCTCCAGCCAGGAAATGAGTCGAGCTCTATCTAACTTGCTGCAGCTTCTAGTGCACATTGTGAGAAGCTCACAGTGTGCAGTGATATCAGAGGAAGCCATTTCAGTTCAGGAGAGGGAATACTAGGGATGGGCTCGATGTTCGAGTCGAGCATAAGTCCAACTCGAATATCGGCAGTTGTCGAACAGTGCCTTGTGAGGCCCCGATTGGCTAAAGCCTTGCACCTGACCACAGGTCAGGTGCAAGACTTTGCCCAATCACGGCACAGTACTCTGTAAGAGCCATGATTGGGCAAAGTAATGATGACTTTGCCCAATCATGGCTCATCGGTCAGGTGACGTACAAATGTAAACAGATGGGTGGAGCTAGCTAGCTGTCACCGCTATCTCCGCCCAGTTGTTTATACTTTGCCGGCATCTGTCAGAATGCCATTGTGCGGCAGGAGTACGTTGTGAGCGGCGGGACGCCGGGCGTCATTTTTTATTTATTTCATTATTTCTACTTATTTATTATTTATTTATTTCATCGAGTCTTCGTCGTCGTGGATAACGCTGTACGTCGTGATTGACCATAAATTACGTCGATGGATCCATTTTTGGGTTTTTTGTTTTTTTTAAAATAAAAGAATTTTCAAAAACTTCTCTTTTTGTTTTTTTTCCAAATAAAGTCCCCCCCCCCCCCCCCGCTTTCCTGCCCTGCCAGGTCTATGCTCGGATCAAGGGTCTGGAATTTTAGGGGGGACCCCACGTCTTTTTTTTCCCCATTTTTTGGGGGTGGGGTTCCTCCTTGACATTCCTACCAGACCTTAAGGGCCTGGTATAACTTTGAGGGGGAACCCCACACGCTTTATTTTTTTTTAAAATGGGGTCCCTCCTAACTTTTCTACCAGACCTTAAGGGCCTGGTATGACTTTGAGGGGGAACCGCACACTTTTTTTTTCTTTATAAATGTCAGTTTTGCTGCAGCAGGTTCTATACATCGTACAGATCCCCCACTTCACAGGCAGGTTAAGGGGACCCCCCAGACACCATATTTAAAGGAATTTTTCATTTTTATTGTTTCACTTTAAGTGATACTAAAATCACTGCTCCTTTAAAAACTGTATTTTTCAAACGTGTTTTTTGCATAGATACATGTCCCCCAGGGCAGTACCTGGACCCCCATACACCTTTTATGGCCAATAACTTGCATATAAGCCTTCAAAATGGGGACATTTGATTTTCTGAGTTCTGATCCCATAAATTTGCATTGAGTTCGAACTTTTTTCATGTTCTGAAGTTCAACCTCGAAACGAACACGGGTATGTTCGGCCCATCACTAGACATGAACTGCTGCATTACCTTATGTCTTGCCCCCAGTGTGGTGGGATATATCACAGGACATGGGGGCTCCGGAGAAGTTGCAAGCTGGAGGGAAAGTACTTTAGAATGAGGGACATTTGGCATTTATAAAACAGCCATAAAATCTTCCTTTTGGGGCCATTTGCCATCATTTCCTTTCCTAGTACTAGAAGAAATATAAGTGAGGGGAAATCTCCCCAGCCAGGAGCAAAACAGCAATAAAAACCTGGAGGTAATTGTAGCTCAGCCCTAGAATGGGTGTCATACAAACAGGGCCGGCGTTACCGTAAGGCAGGTCAGGCGGCCACCAGAGGGCGCCAGCGGGAGGGGGCGGAATAATCATAGCACAGCCGCAAGCATAGATGTAATGGATGGTGTGGACGTCGGGCTCCGGGCTTCTGCTGCAATGATCTCAGTTCAGCTTCGCCCCGTCCCCTGTACTCGTTTTGGAGCCGCTCTGCCAGCACTGTTGTTGTTACATGCCGCGTTCTCGGGAGCCTCAGACTTCCTCCTCGGGGCCGCTCTCCGAGTCCCTGCACTGTGGGAGAAGCCGTTCTCTCTTCACTGCCTCCTGGTCCCGATCTGCTGGTACTAGTGTGTGTCTGTCTGTGTGTGTCACTGTGTTCATGTATGTATGTGTGTCACTGTGTTCATGTGTGTGTGTGTGTCACTGTGTTCATGTATGTGTCACTGTGCAGGGGCGTAACTAGAAATCATTCATGTATGTGTCACTGTGTTCATGTATGTGTGTGTCACTGTGTTCATGTATGTGTCACTGTGTTCATGTATGTGTGTGTCACTGTGTTCATGTATGTGTCACTGTGTTCATGTGTGTGTGTGTCACTGTGTTCATGTATGTGTCACTGTGTTTATGTATGTATGTGTCACTGTGTTCATGTATGTGTCACTGTGTTCATGTATGTATGTGTGTATGTATGTGTGTGTGTGTCACTGTGTTCATGTATGTGTGTGTCACTGTGTTTATGTGTGTGTCACTGTGTTCATGTATGTGTCACTGTGTTCATGTATGTGTCACTGTGTTCATGTATGTATGTATGTATGTATGTATGTATGTATGTGTGTGTGTCACTGTGTTCATGTATGTGTCACTGTGTTTATGTATGTATGTGTGTGTGTGTCACTGTGTTCATGTATGTGTCACTGTGTTTATGTATGTATGTGTGTATGTCTCTCATATTCTCTCTCTCTCCCCCCTCTCTCATATTCTCTCTCTCTCTCCCCCCTCTCATATTCTCTCTATCTCCCTCTCTCATATTCTCTCTATCTCCCTCTCTCATATTCTCTCTCTCTTATATTCTCTCTCTCTCCCCCCTCTCATATTCTCTCTCTCTTCCCCCTCTCTCATATTCTCTCTCTCTCATATTCTCTCTCTCATATTCTCTCCCTCTCTTATATTCTCTCTCTCTCCCCCTCTCTCATATTCTCTCTCTCTCATATTATCTCTCTCTCATATTCTCTCTCTCTCTCATATTATCTCTCTCTCCTATTCTCTCTCTCTCTCATATTCTCTCTCTCTCTCTCATATTCTCTCTCTCTCTCATATTATCTCTCTCTCATATTCTCTCTCTCTCTCATATTCTCTCTCTCTCTCATATTCTCTCTCTCTCCCTCTCTTCTCTCATATTCTCTCTCTCTCCCCCCCTCTCTTTTTCTCTCTCTCTCCCCCCTCTCTCATATTCTCTCTCTCTCCCCCGTCTCTCATATTCTCTCTCTCTCTCCCTCTCTCATATTCTCTCTCCCTCTCCCTCTCTTATATTCTCTCTCCCTCTCCCTCTCTTATATTCTCTCTCTCTCCCCCCTCTCTCATATTCTCTCTCCCTCTCCCTCTCTCATATTCTCTCTCTCTCTCTCATATTCTCTCTCTCTCCCCCCTCTCTCATATTCTCTCTCTCTCTCCCTCTCTCATTTTCTCTCTGTCCCCCCCCCTCTCTCATATTCTCTCCCTCTCTCCTATATTCTCTCCCTCTCATATATATTCTCTCTCTCTCTCCTATATTCTCTCTCTCTCTCCTATATTCTCTCCCTCCTATATTCTCTCTCTCTCTCTCCTATATTATCTCTCTCTCCTATACTCTCTCTCTCCCTCCTATATTCTCTCCCTCCTATATTCTCTCCCTCTCTCATATATATTCTCTCTCTCTAATATACTCTCTCTCTATCTCTCCCCTATATTCTCTCCCTCTCTCATATATATTCTCTCTCTCTAATATACTCTCTCTCTCTCTCTCCTATATTCTCTCCCTCTCTCATATATATTCTCTATATTCTCTCTCTCATATATTCTCTCTCTCTCTCTCTCTCTCCCTCTCTCATATATTCTCTCTCTCTCTCTCTCTCTCTCTCTCTCTTTCTCTCATATATTCTCTCTCTCTCTCTCTCTCTCCGATATGCATAAAAGTATTTTTTATGTATGTTTCAGAGCCGCAAATGTGTTGACCCCGGGGGATGCTGATTCTCTGCAGACATTAATTATCAAAATCTTCAAAATCACAGGTTTGTACTTTATCCCATATAAAATCATCTTTGTACAGTATATGCACCAATATGCGGGTAAGGGGGGTATTTTACTAAATGGATCATTTGTACTCCATCCCAAGAAACCTTCAAGTGCATGGAAGCCTGTCTGCTCCCTCCTTCCCACCACTGGCCCGTCACTATAATGAACTGCCTCACTGGTGGCCAGTAGGAATGTGTAGGAAGCAGGATCATTGTGAAAGTTACCTTACAGTAACTTCACACGTTTATATGAACGGATTCCTGCAATATACAGCAAAAAAAAAAAAAAAAAAGCTCCACCATTTATTATTAAAAATCCGTCTTTGAGCTTCATTGCAGGGACTTTACATAGGCTGAGATGATCAGTCTGCTGCAGGCAGGAGGAAACATTTCTTCAGTCTCCTCTCCCCCAGTGATCAGGCTGCAGCATTTTAACTTTGTAGCTAGCGAGAGCTTGCAGTAGGGGCTGATCTTCCTCAGACATTTGTGAACACAGCCTATAACTCCTAAGATACCAGGATTTACATGATTTCCCAGTCCAGGAAAGAGATGGTGATGTTGAATGATTCCTGAACAAGGATGGTGCCGTCTTTCTGAAGAGAAAAGAAGATGAAGGCATTGTCAGGGGCAGTACTGTGATCTCTGTGAGAAGTAATAAATACCAGGAAGTGATGTACGTACATGAGATAAAATCTGATACTAGGTCCACTTTTAAAAATACTCATCAAGAATGCTCTCCAACCACCATTAAAGGTTGCATGTACATACCTTTTTCTTCCTCTGCAGAATAGACATTTCTCACAGCCTGGCCTAGGTTCTATCTAGGTACTAGTAACCAGCCACTTTATTCCATTGAACAGGGATTCACCCCATTGTGGTCTTCACCCAATGTACCGCTGAGAACTTCAATACCATTAAGGAGAAGTTCGGAAAACTTGGAGTCACGAGGCGTCTCAGCGTAGAGAATTACACCGAGAATAATGACGAACGCACAGATGAAAAAGACCAGAGGATTCTGGAGTTTCTCCATGAATGTGTTAAAGAGGCCGAGCGGGGAATCGAGATGAAGGAGAACCACAATAGTCAGATCAGATTTATCGAGCAGGCTGTGGAACAGATTAAACTTGAGTCTGGCCTGTTGAGAGAAGAACTGACAAATCCACCGCCAGATGCCACCAAAAGCGGAGGATGCAGAATATCCTAAACGATGTGCCACTTGCAGATCACATGATACACTCTATGGCAGGGGTAGGCAAACTCCTGCCCTCCAGCTGCGGTGAAACTACAAGTCCTATCATGCATCTACCTCCCATGCATCTACCCATGCTGTGGCTGTCCGAGTCTTGCAATGGCTCATGGGACTTGTAGTTGCACCACAGCTGGCGGTCTGGAGTTTGCCTACCCTTGCGCTATGGCCAAAAGCATCTGGACGACCAATCAAATTATGAAGTTCAGGTGATTTTATGGTGAATGGTCCTGTTAATGTGTAAGTCCACCTAAAATATTTCTTTGGTTTTGGACAGAGTTGATTCTGCACGGTACCTCTGTGGTACCAAGCAGAATAGAAAAACTGTAAAAATAAGTAGAAAAAAAAGTTAAAAATGATTGGGCGTAGCTAGCAGTGACAGATAGCTCCGCCCAACTGTTTTCTATTGGCCGGAACCAGCTGTCATTACAATGAGAGCTTCTCGGAGCCGGCGGTGATATCAAAGCCGGCTCCGCTTAGCTTAGCTTTTATCGTAATGACACATCAGCGTCCCCTGGTTACCCAGTAACCAGGGGACGCTGTTGTGTCATTATGATGAGAGCTTAGCAGAGCCGACTTTAATATCACCGCCGGCTCCGACAAGCTCTCACGACAGTTCAGTGTCCCCTGGTCACTAGGTAACCAGGGGACGCTGAACTGTCATTACACACTGAGAACTCGGTGTATCCGCCGTTACATCTGCCGGGTTCTCAGTGTAATGACAGATCAGCGTCCCTGGTTACCTGGTAACCAGGGACGCTGATCTGTCTGATCTGTCTCTGCATGCAAGTGGCCAGATCCAGTCGTGGGATGATGGCTGGCTCCGCCGAGCTGTCAGTAGCAGGCTGTCAGCCGGCCGTTCGGCCAGCTTCGGCTTTCACCTCGCCTCAGTCGAGCCGAAGCATATGCCTTCAGTTCAACTGAACCGATCGGCCAATTTAGGGAGCTGTACTAAGCCAACGGCTCCATGTCAGAATAAAAAAAGAAAAAGCAGTGTTTCTCTCCTGGGCGGCTGGGAGACTCCCGGAGCGCCCGGGAGAGTTAGGCTGTCTGGAGATCAGTGTCCCTGCTTAGCTGGTAACCAGGGATGCTGATCTCTCTGCAAGTGGCCGGAGCCAGCCGTAAGATAGCCGCCCGGCCGACTTTGGGAGCTGTACGGCCTTTAGTGAATAGCCCGTACAGCAGCCCTTCGGTTCTACTGAACCGAGGGGGTCCTGGGGCTGAAGCTAGCCGAAGGATGAGCCGAAGCTGCGGCTAGATCCTTCGGCAGCTTTGTTAATAACCCCTAGAGTGATGAATCCAGAGTGATTCAGGCTACCCTACCCCTTGATGCTAATAGTTGATGTCAGATCTATAAACATTTTCAAACCTCATGGAGTCCAGACATTGCTGAAGTCACATAACATTTAAACCCTAAAGAAATGGAAGTGAGTGAACTCTCAAAACATGTTGGGTTACTTATATTATTAACTATTCAATTAAAACTTTCTAGACTCATCAACATTGGTATGGAGTCCTACCACTTTTTACACATCTGGATTTCTATGAAGACCTCTTCCCCCGATTGGGAGTGGTTTGTTATACGGGAGCTGCCTCATAAAGTGTTTCAGCATAATAATTAAGATGGTCGTTTACTTTTTAAAACAAATGTATTTAAGCTTTATTCATTTTCAAGTAATAACCAATAAACAGAACATAAATCGCAAAAAAAATTCAAAAACTATTGAAAAAGGCATGTATGACATAAGAACACTCATGTCCAATCCAGAAGAATATTAAAGTGACATTAAAGTCAAACTTTTTTTCCCCCCCTTCCCATTCCTGCTGTAGGGACTTACCTTAAATCATGCCTCTTAATCCGATCGTCTTCTTCTTTCCTGTCCTTTTCAGCTGTCCCTCCAGCGCTGGTGCGGGTCTCCGATACAGCGCTGACTCCTCTGTCCTCCTCTTCTCTCATGTCCCACTGAGTCTGTGCACGTGCACGCTGCTCCATAAACTTACCTTGTGTCTCTCCTCGTCTCCCGGCTGAACATATGAACTGCGCATGCGCCCGAATCCCCAAGATGCATTGCGGCCGGCCGAGACTCTTGAGATGTTCGGAGGGGAGCGCAGGGCGAAGACACAGGTAAGTTTAAAGCCTTTTTAAAAGGGTTTTTTGGGGTTTAATAACCCTTTAACCCCTCCATGACTGAGGCCCTTTTTTCATTTTTTGCACCCATGTTATATTCCACATTTTAGGCCTGAAAATGACGTAAAACCCCCCAACATTATATATTTTCTGAATGCCAAGACCCTATAGAATAAAATGGTGGTGTTGTAAAATTTTTATGTTGCGCAATATTAGCGCAACTCCTTATTAAACCCCAAAATTTAGTGACAAATTTAATTAAATGCCCCAAAACACAACAAAATACCCATTTTTTTTATGAAATATAAAAGATGAGGTTACAACGAGTAAAACGATACCCAACATGCCCAGTTTACAGATTGCGTGCGACCGTGAAACGGCGAAAAACTTCAGTACCCCAAAAAGTCAATAAAAGACACTTTAAAAGCCCCCACAGGTCATCAATTTAGAGATACCCCAAAATACTGGCCCTAGAATTATTGCTCTCACTCCGGCGTGCGCGGCGATACCCAACATGTGTAGCGCGTTCGTCGTTTTCATGCGTAGGCGCACCCGACGCGTGTTTACGTGGCGACGCGCGTGCTCGCGGGGGCGGGGTACTTTTAAAATTTTTTTTTTATTATTATTAGATTTATTTTATTTCATTTTAATTTTAAAAACTGTTTTTTTTTTTTTTTTTACTTTACTTTGACTGCTATCACATGGGGGGGCTTGCAAGCCCCCCCATGTAATAGCAGATGGTGGTGACAGGTCCTCTTTAAGGTGATGCTGGGGGTCCAAAAGACCCTCAGTGTCACCTTTACACTGGAAATAAGCTATTGAAGTGCAGATCGCACTTCAATAGCTTATAGCTGGGCTGCAGGAGCCCAGAACTGACAGCCCAGGGACCGGAAGTGATGCAATCTGCATCGCTCCCGGTCCCATAGAACGGGGAGGGGATCGATGAACGGAAGTTCGTCGACCTCCTCCCCAGCTCCCCGCGGACACAAAGATCGCCGGTCCCGGGCCCGTAGGAGGGGCAACGGAGCCCGGGAAGCACGGCGGGGGTGTCCGGCGGGGGGGGCGGCCCCTTCTTCGGGACGCAGAAGCGATCTGGCGACAGGTAAGTCGCCAGGATCGCTTCTGTTGTAAAGCCGACAGTCGGCTCTACAAGTTTAAACAGACTCCCGGCGGCAAAAGTCGCCGGGAGTCTGTTTAAACAGCCCCGATGCTGGCGACGTACACTGTACGTCGTCAGTCACGAAGGGGTTAAGGATTGGAATAAAAGGGAAAGAAGACAATTAGGCAGAGAAATGACAAAGACAAACTCTGGTTATGGTATTCAAACTTATTCAAATCTTAAAGTACATGGATGTTATCCATTAAATAAGTGAGAACTTTAATCTGTATCGCATATTATGATACGATTTAAAAGTAAATGTAAATTCATTGGATCGATACATTAACACAGTATGAACCTGAGGCCAGCAGATCCAAGGGTCTAAGGGTAGTCATATGCCACATACTTTGTGAAAATAGAAGTGATCGAAGTCCAAAAGGGTTTAATCAAAGGACAATTCCACCATATGTGGTTGAAAGTACCAAAAGATTGCCAGCAGTTAAGATCATAATGAGTATTGAATTTGTGTATTTTAGTCGGGACATTATACCATGTGGATACAGTCGTAGAACTTAATAGAGATTTGAATGGTGTAAATTCCTCTGGCGTCCTTAAAGGTTTCGGATGAATGGATAAAATGAGCCAACTGGTAATATTTCTAGAAGTCTAGATGGAACGAGCCCCATTTTTTAAGACGGTAATTTACAATATTGGACATTAATAATTAAAGATTTCAACACGGTTATTCACAAAAGGGTGAAGAGTTTGGAGAAGGCAGGAAAAGTGACCAATCTAGGACCACATAGCTGATTTGGAAAAACTCTGACAGAATAACCTGACAGGTGTTCTCACCCTTCACCTCTTTAAAAACATGGAGGAACATACACTTCAATGCTTACAAAGACATTGTTTCCACAATTATCTGCCTCCAACCTTGTGACAAAAGTTTGGGGAATGTTGTTTTCTATTCCTGCATGACTGTGCACAAAGCAAGTTCCATAAAGACATGTATCTGTAAAAAATAAGTCAAGGCAACTGGACTTGCTGTATTTTCCTTAAAACAGCATTGTATGTGGCAGACAATAGATGTCTCACCCCCCCCCCCCCCCTCTCTACACT
>NW_017307395.1:91499-110637 GCF_000935625.1 Nanorana parkeri | reverse complement strand
GGGAGACAATAAATGGCTCCCCCCCCCCCCCCCCCCTATTCAGGCTTGGCTTCTCCATTTTTACATGAATGGCCTCTTTCACACCTCTTTTGAACCCATCCTCCTCCCCGTCTAGGATGCGTACTTGACTGTCTTCAGAGGAGTGACCTTGTTCCTTTAGATGTAGGTACGCTGCTGAATCCTGACCAGAGGGTTTGGCTCTTCTATGCTGTGCCATAGGCTGGTGTAGCTGATGTTTTGTTAAACCGACATACAATTCTGAGCTCTCCTCACTGCACTGCATACACAATGTTGTTCATCTTGTGTTTTGGTGTTGCATCTTTTGGCGATGATGAGACATCACATTGTCTGCCGCATACAATGCTGTTTTAACACCTGGCCATACCCCCCTGATGGCAGACATGCCAACTCTCCCAGAGAAAGTGAGTAGTGTACATGTTCCTCTGTCCTGACTGCCTGTTTACAAGTGACAACAGTGATCGGCTGAGTAGTTTGTCAATGAAATCACTGTGGATCCGCACTGACTGGAGGCCTGAACTGGGTAGGGTTGCCACCTTTTCTTCAAGCGAAACCCAAACACTCTAGTGACACGCGGATATTTTTTTTTGGAGAATGAGTCACAGCTTATTCATATGTAAATAATGCCGCCCATTCATATGTAAATAGTTGAGACTATTCACAGTTGAGACTATTTTTTGTGGGGGGCCAGTAGTCCCTATCTTAATTTTGGCTGCCACTGTCTGCCTGACATCTTGTGTCCGGGTTTCTGCTGCCATGAAACCTGGACACAGCATTCAAAACCTGGAGTATCCTGGTGAATCCTGGACAGGTGGCAACCCTAGAAGGGGGCACAGCTTAACTAAAAAAGCAAACGCCTCTTCTCATGCCTGGGCCAGGGGGAACGATTGACTTTGATGTCACTACAATCAATGTGGGTCCGTGCTAATAGGGGTCTGAATGGAGCACAATATAACCTAAAAAGGCACACACCTCTCCTCATCCTTAGGGCCCCGATCGAGGGACCAATTGGCTAGGCTGTCACTGCATTCAATCACAGGTCTATGCTGATGAAGGTCTGGATGCGGCCGTGATCATTCTATTGAGGTACAAAAATATCCATGCTAGCACACTCCATTTTCCATGCTGTTTGTTTCCTATTCTGCATCGCCTGATTCCTTATACCATGTTTGTGCATTTCCAATTCCACACTACTTCATTCCATATGCCATGCTGTATGTTCACCATTCTAGGCCACATCATCCTTTAAACTACAATCCCATATGCTATTTAACATAGGCACACCCATGCCCAGGACCGGATTTACTCTCTGCTGCCCCAATGCCAAGTTCCTCAATGTGCCCCCCTGCATGCAGGCTGCATACAAGTGATCTCAGCGACATCGCTGAGATCACTTGTACAAAACAAGCGGTGGCTTACCTGCTGTACATTTAGCCCTGCTTGCCCAAAGCAGGGCTAAATGTAGAAAACAACCACCCGCCTGGCGCCTGGAACTGCATGTCCCGGGCGTCGGGAGATAGGAATTCCACACCCCTGCCGCTTCTCCACTCCCTGCTGCCCTGAGGCTGGGCCTCGGTTGGCCTTGTTGGAAATCCAGCCCTGCCCATAGCCAGAGGACATGGTAATTACTTACAGGCTTACCATGGAAATAGGACATTACCCAGAAGTCCTTTCTGCTTTGGAAGAGGCTGCTTTTCTTATATTATAAAGGCCTGAGGTCCCCCTATATTTAGCATGTACCCAATGTATGACCATATACACAGTCATGCCATTGGGTTTATTTTGTTGTATTTTTCTTTTTACAGTGTTATGTGATATATGACTTCGAGGGACCAATTGGCTAGGCTGTCACTGCATTCAATCACAGGTCTATGCTGATGAAGGTCTGGATGCGGCCGTGATCATTCTATTGAGGTACAAAAATATCCATGCTAGCACACTCCATTTTCCATGCTGTTTGTTTCCTATTCTGCATCGCCTGATTCCTTATACCATGTTTGTGCATTTCCAATTCCACACTACTTCATTCCATATGCCATGCTGTATGTTCACCATTCTAGGCCACATCATCCTTTAAACTACAATCCCATATGCTATTTAACATAGGCACACCCATGCCCAGGACCGGATTTACTCTCTGCTGCCCCAATGCCAAGTTCCTCAATGTGCCCCCCTGCATGCAGGCTGCATACAAGTGATCTCAGCGACATCGCTGAGATCACTTGTACAAAACAAGCGGTGGCTTACCTGCTGTACATTTAGCCCTGCTTGCCCAAAGCAGGGCTAAATGTAGAAAACAACCACCCGCCTGGCGCCTGGAACTGCATGTCCCGGGCGTCGGGAGATAGGAATTCCACACCCCTGCCGCTTCTCCACTCCCTGCTGCCCTGAGGCTGGGCCTCGGTTGGCCTTGTTGGAAATCCAGCCCTGCCCATAGCCAGAGGACATGGTAATTACTTACAGGCTTACCATGGAAATAGGACATTACCCAGAAGTCCTTTCTGCTTTGGAAGAGGCTGCTTTTCTTATATTATAAAGGCCTGAGGTCCCCCTATATTTAGCATGTACCCAATGTATGACCATATACACAGTCATGCCATTGGGTTTATTTTGTTGTATTTTTCTTTTTACAGTGTTATGTGATATATGACCTGTAATTTATTAGGTGCAGGATGCGCTGAGCAGGAAAAAATACTTGGTGTCATCTTTTTACAATGTCACTGATAAGGACTTTGGCATTTTACCCTCTCTCATGCAAATGTTTTCCAAGGAGTGTGTTTGTGGGAAGATTTCTTGCCTTGGCTTCCTTCTCCCTAGTGTGCAGTTTTACATTCAGTCTTGGAAATCTCTGGACACGAAATCACTGGATCTATTGGTAAGTAACATAACAATAAGCGGGCGCAATATTATCTGTGTGTAAGGGCTTTAGGTGGGAAGAACTCTCACTGAGAAGAGAAGGAGAGCATTCTACCCATCTACACAGGAATCTCTGCAATACTCGGATTTGTCACAGTCCATTGCCAAACCAGCCACAGTGGGGCATGTAAGCCGAGAAGCTCTTTTCCTTCTTTCAACAGAGAAGGGAATGATTGGTTAGATTGTCCAGGAAAAAAAGGGGAGACTACTTTTACAATTTCTATTATCTATTATCTACAATTTCATTTTCTACACAAACAATTGATTTTAGTATCTGGATTATTACAAGTGCTAAAGGCAAAATACAAAAATGACCCCAAACTAAAGCTGAGCTGCCCATACACCAGTGGCATTTTGTTTCTGCAGTCTTCAGCTGTCCACTTTTGGTGATCCTGTGCCCAGTGCAGTCCCAGTTGTCCGTTCTTAGCTGACAGAAGTGGAAGCCAGCGTGGTCTTCTGCCGTTGTAGCCCATCTGTCTCAAGTTTAGTTTTGTTGTACATTGAGATGCTTTTTTGCTCATCACAGTTGTAAAGAGGGGCTTATCTGAAGAATTGTAGCCTTGCTGTCAGCTCGAAGCAGTCCTTTTATTCTTCTCTGACCTCTCTCATCACCAAGGTGTTTCCAACCACAGAAATACCCCTCACTATTGTTTGCAGCATTCTGAGTAAACTCTACAGAGACAATACTAGGAGATCAGCAGTTACAGAAATACACAAACCAGCCTGTCTGGCACCAACAATTATGCCATGGTCAGAATCGCTGAGATGACTTTTTTCTCCATTCTGGTTTTTGTTTTGAACATTATTGAATCACCTTGACTTGCATCTGCTTGATTTGATGCATTGTTCTGCTGCCACATGATCGGCCAATTCGATAATTGCATGAATAAGTAAAGATACAATTGTTCCTGATAATTTGCTCAGTGAATGGATATCGGTTATCACACTTGTTGTAACACCTACTCTATGGCCTCATTCACATGGTATGGGCATCCATATGGCATGCACGCATGTGCAGAGACCTGCTCCCAGGAAGGACAGCCTGTAAGTGCATGCAGCTGCCTGTACATTCCTAGAAGAGAATGCGGCTGCACACGGCTACATGCTGACCCGAACCCGCACATTGATCAGTTTCTGCACAGATGTGCATGCTGTATGGATGTGCATGCCTGTGTGAATGAGGACTATATTTGTTACATGTTCTCATTCACTTTGCATAACTTACAAATATATTAAAAAATTGCTGTTTACACTTTTAAGTGCTTTACACTTGCTTAAAATTCCTACCTAGCTTCTCCATATAACATTTTTAGGTGGGGGCTGTGTGAAGTTATGTTTACTCTAATTAACCCTGTCTGTAGTCTGCTAGCAGATCTCATTATCAGTTGTAAAATAACTTATTGTAGCCGGAGTTTAGTTGTGTGAGAAGCCTGTGATGTAAGGGGGCATAGTCTCACTAACATCCAAGTAGTGGGGCAGTAAAGTTGAGCCACCTGTTTGGTGACATGACTGCCCTGGAACCTTAGGGCAAGTTTCAGATTTGTGTGAGACCTTCCAAAATGGTGCTTCAGGATCTCTATGCATCTTTTGTGTTTTCTCTTTGATGTTTGTTGTCACACTCCTCTTCCTGGATCTCCTTTGCTTTTGTTGGTCCAGGAACCATGCAGAATCCCACCACTGACCATGCCATCCTGGAGAGGATCCGCACCTATAGTCCGAGCAACAGGCATGAGTGGGCATGCCTGAAGCTGTTCGGGATGCCAGGACATGGCAAGTCCTCCCTTATCAACACATGCATGTGTGTGGTCCAAAATGAAAACTTTAGAAACGTGGCCGGATCTGGGAAATCCAATGAAGTCATCACAATGGAGAGAAGAGATTTTCCTCTGGCAGATAAAGTTGTCATCACTGATAACCGGGGAATTAGCAAAATGAGTAAAGAAGAACTGGTGGAGATAAGAGCTCAGTTCTGTAAGTGACATTGAAGTGTGACTACAACTTGATGAAATAAAGAAACTTATAAAAAGCTCTCTGCAACATTTGACTCTCAATATTAACCTCTCTGGCAGTTGCTGTGTCTTTATTTCCCTCTTCGAGAGCTACAACCTCCTGGAAACCTTTCAGCACCTGACATTTTGGGGTGTTTCTTCTTCCAGCTATTATTGTGTCTTACCTACTGGCCCCCACTATGCACTGCGGTTCCTCCTGCCAGGGCCCACATCACTACTATGTCTTGTACTGATGTAGGGGCTGATGGGAAAACCCCCCAGTGCACAATGGGGAGCCAAGCACCAGACACACTTGGGAGTAAGTTGCATGAGAAGATTGTGCTGGTAGCTGTAGCTCTAGAAAACAGTTCAGATTTGCTGGTTGCCGGAGCGGTAGGTATTGAGAGTCCTCTTTTGCAAATATGACAAATGTGTTCATTCTCATTTTTAGGTCATCTTCAAGGCCAAGATAGAGTGGAATGGGGGCAAAGCTTTAAAGAGAATTTAGATTACATTCTTACTTTCCTGCATCAGAATAAGGATGTGATTGTTCCAGTTTTTGTATACAGGTAACTGCATCTTCCACAGCATTCAAAGGTTACACCTAAACACTGCACTACATCCAAGGCAGGACGGGATACCTTTGGCCTGAGGGGTAAACATGACCAGTTAGGCTTTTCATGGAAGCAATATATCTCTATGGGCTAAAGAAAATGTACAATGCAAACTGTTCTATGGTGCCTCAATGATTGGTGGACATGGAGGGTGGGTGCTTCTAAGAATCTCCATTGGTGAGATATCTGACCCTCGTTGCAACAGCCAATCTTAGCCTCTACAATGGATTTTGTGTGTATTGTCTAGGTTGTCTTACATCACCCTCTTCTCCCTCCCCTCCTCTTGCCACACCACACAAACAATTGGTAGGTCTTATAATGGCAGACATTGGGGGGAACCACAATTTACAAAAGGGAGTCCCTGATAAAAATGATCAATCAGGCATCAAGCGCCAAGGTACCCACTTGGAGAGCATAATTTTCCCTAGCGGTACCAGAACTCATATGCTTGCCAATATTCTTGAATTCTCATGTTTATGGGCCAACGTGTTTGTGTGTGTAGTAGAGATGAACTAATAAATTCCCATGAGTAACAATTCCCTGTAAATTAGCCCTGTTCACTCCATACACCACCTCTCAGTTCATTCCTGGTAAAGAATATGCAGTGGGACCTTCTAAATGGGAAGGGTGCTCAATCTACAGTCCCACACTAGAGAATGGTTGATATGACATGACTGAGAGATGCAATCTGACTACACCTTCACCTTCAACTCTTTAGTAACTACATTATGAATGTCCCAGACCCACTTACTTGGTAATAAATGTTCAAGGCACATTTTACGCAGGCTGCAGTTCTGTTGTCGTGATGTTTGGAATGATAGGTGCCCGTCACCTTGCTTTAAGTTTTAAAGATTATATTTCACTAGTGCATGGAGAAATAGGGAAGTCGGTGGAGGGCGCACACCATACCAGTAGATTCTACTTAGAGCAAGTCTTTTGGATTTCTGAGTCCCTCTCTTACAGGGCTCACTTCATAATGGGTCCTTGACAACCGAGGTTCTAGTGGTATCTTAGCTGGAGCTATTCACGAAGGAACCGAAGGATCCAGCTGTATCTTTGGCTGATCCTTCGCCTCTGCCCTTCGATTAAGTTGAACCGAAGGGCTCCTGTACAAGCTATTCACAATAGCCCGTACAGCAGCCAAAGGCGGCCTGATTGGCTCAGCCGAGCCAAAGGCATATGCTGGAGCCGAAGTGACAGCCGAAGCAGGGCGCCGCAAATGACAGCCAGGCCGCGGTCATTGACAGACAGGTCCCGGCCAATGAATAACAACTGGGCGGAATTGGCCCGAGATCTCACGGCTGGCTCCGCCCAGTTGTAATGACAGATCAGTGTCAATGACCAGGGGACGCTGAACTAGCAATAAACAACAACTGCGGAGCCGGCCGTGACGTTATTCATTGGCCGGGACTTGCTAGAACACTCTAGCATGTGCCAGCCAAAGGAAACTTTTGGGCAGAGCTAGCTGTCACTGCTAGCTCCGCCCAATTATTTTTTTTACATTTAAAAAAAAATCTTTATTTATTTATTAATTATACTATTTATTTACATTAAAAAAAATGTTTTCAACTTTTCATTGATATTCTATTCTGCTCGGTACTTCAGAGGTATCAAACAGAATAGCCAAGCCGAATGCCACTCAGTGGCTATTCACTCACTGCTGTTTGGCCCCTATGAGAATAGGGGCGTAACGTCAGCGAGTGAGCTGCCAGAGCTTTTGCTCAGCCGATCCAGATGTTGGGTTGGCTGAGTCGAAGACCTTCTGCCAGGGCCGTCTTTAAGGCGGGGCAAAAGGGGCACTTGCCCGGGGCCCAGTCATTGTTGTGGGGCCCTGTACCCCATAAACTAGCGCTAGTTGGGGGGTGGTCGGGTTAGGTGTGGCACTGCTGGGCTATGATGTAATGCTGTATAAAAATAATAATGACACCTGAGCATGTTCCCCTGGTGTCATTATTATTACTATTATGTCCCCCTGGTGTCATTATTATTACTATTATGTCCCCCGTGTCGTTATTATTATTATTATGTCCCCCCAGTGCCATTATTATGTCCCCCCAGTGTCATTATTATGTCCCCCTGGTGTCATTATTATTATTATGTCCCCCGAGTGTCATTATTATTATTATTATTATGTCCCCCCCAGTGTCAATAATAATGACACTGGGGGGACATAATAATAATGACACCAGGGGGATATAACAATAATGACACCAGGGGGATATAACAATAATGACACCAGGGGGATATAATAATAATGACTCCAGGGGACATAATAATGATAATAATGACACCAGGGGACATAATAATAATAATAATAATAATAATGACACTCGGGGGACATAATAATAATGACTCCAGGGGACATAATAATAATAATGACACTGGGGGGACATACTAATGATAATAATGACTCCAGGGGACATAATAATAATGATGATACCAGGGGACATAATAATGACAAAGGGGGGATATAATAATAATGACACGGGGGAGGGACATAATAATGACTCCAGAGGACATAATAATAATAATGACCCCAGGGGGACATAATAATAAACCTAGGGGGACATAATAATAATAATAATGACACCAGGGGGACATAATAATAATGACACCAGGGGGACATAATAATATCACTAGGGGGACATAATAATAATGACACAGGGGGACATAATAATAATGACACGGGGGAGGCACATAATAATAATAATGACTCCAGAGGACATAATAAACATAATGACACCAGGGGGACACAATAATAATAATAAAGACACTCAGGTGTCATTATTATTATTGTTGCTATTCTATGCAGTGAAAGTGGTAGGTGGCGAATTATCCGCACATTTACCATGAAAGTAGAATTATGGGGAGAGTGAAATGCGCACTTCCCCCTAGTTACTGAAGCTGCCACAGGTTGGCTCTCTTGATTGAGAATTGAGCGATCACATATCGCTGATCACTCAGTTTCTGCACTCACTCTCTCTGCAGAGAGCGGTGACTGCCCGTCAAGGCTCCTCGCAGGAATACCCCCCCTCCCCTCTCTGATCCTCTAGGGGGACATAATAATAACACTAGGGGGGCATAATAATAATAATGACACAGGGGGACATAATAATAATGACTCCAGAGGACATAATAATAATGACACCAGGGGGACATAATAATATCACTAGGGGGACATAATAATAATGACACAGGGGGACATAATAATAATGACACGGGGGAGGCACATAATAATAATAATGACTCCAGAGGACATAATAAACATAATGACACCAGGGGGACACAATAATAATAATAAAGACACTCAGGTGTCATTATTATTATTGTTGCTATTCTATGCAGTGAAAGTGGTAGGTGGCGAATTATCCGCACATTTACCATGAAAGTAGAATTATGGGGAGAGTGAAATGCGCACTTCCCCCTAGTTACTGAAGCTGCCACAGGTTGGCTCTCTTGATTGAGAATTGAGCGATCACATATCGCTGATCACTCAGTTTCTGCACTCACTCTCTCTGCAGAGAGCGGTGACTGCCCGTCAAGGCTCCTCGCAGGAATACCCCCCCTCCCCTCTCTGATCCTCCAACGCTGACTGGAGGGATGGATGAGGCGGACACAACCTCTAGAGAGGTAGAGTCAGCTGTCAATCAGGTGGTGGGGTGGATCTGGACAATATTTTTTGGATGCATCCCAGCTGCAGCGTGGCTCTGCTCTGTCAGCATATAGCGGGCAATATTGCATGGGGGGCATGGTGGGGGGGTCCAAGAAAATGTTTGCCCCCCATATAGCGGGGTCCAATCAATATTAAAGACGGCCCTGCCTTCTGCACTTTGGCTCAGCCGAACATGCAGAGAAGTGCAGCAGATGTACGGCTGAAATCAGCCGTACTGAGCCGGAGTGAATAGCTGAACGTCGTTTGGCTCACTACATTTCGGCTGGGGTATTCACTCGGCTGCCTTCGACAGCTTTGTGAATAACCCCCTTAATGTTCCAAGCAGGACGGTTACTTTCCTACTCATTCAGTCATTCACCAACTCCATGTTGGGAACAACCAAAGTCTGCTTCCTCTAGGCCCAAATAGCACTACATGGCAGACAGTATCTTCGAGGGGTCCTGCCAGGAGGGAAGATGCTTGCAGCTTATCCTATACTTAGGCATTGGGACTAAGATCACACAAAATGCAAAGAACAGTATTTTGAAAAACACTACATCCCTACACTGGAAAAGAGGAAATACTGACCTGCTCATCACAAAGACAAATCAAGTTTAAACTTTTGTAATCCAGACTAGGAAAATAAATGTGAATTCTATTTTTGCAGCTGTTTTTAAATGTGCCATTACTGCCCTATGAGGAAGTCTTTCTAACTTGTTCCTCTCTTCGGTTGCCCCAGTGCTAACAGTCTGGTTACAGAAGAACGATACTCAGAGCTGGAGCCATTCATCAGAGACGTTCACAGGATCACTGGTACAGTATCATGTTATTAGCAAGTAACCCCCTTTACAATAGTTAGCCAGTGCTATTTTCTAATTGTCAGCGGGACTTGGGGTCCGGAGAAAGGCCATGATTAGGAAATGGAGGATTGCAGAAAGATGCAGACAGATACAATTGCATTGGTTGCTGAAAACTTTACTGCAGGCCTCAGCCCCGGTTTCTCTGGTAGAAGACCTCATAGAAGCACATAAATATATTATAGGTTGTCTTGGCAGATACAGGTTCTTCCATTTTAATCAGAACAAATCTGAAGTTGCAGATTCTATCACCTTGACAGTCCTTGAGAAGGCAACCGTCCACAATGCTATTGCTAATGCTAATGGAAAAACAAATAACAGTTCTTTGGAGACATTTACCTAAAGTTTATCTAAAGCCATTTTTTAAACGTTTTTAAATAGGTTTTTAGGCCCTGTTGGGAAGATTTACCCTCTCTGTGTGTCCTAGTGACCATTGTCTCTGACATATAAAGCATGGGGAAATTTGAGTTATCATCGAAACAGGATGAGATTGGTGACTGGTTCTGATGACAACTATCTAAGAGGGGATTTACCTTATTTTGGAAAGGTTACTTATTACTTCCTTTTTTTTTTTCTCCAGGAAGGAAGTGAATGTAATGCTACCCAATGGGACAGATAGCAAAAAAAATGGATGTGATGTTAGCAGCCCCAGCAGACTGAGATCTATCACTCTATAGTATTCCCCTTCATTCCTCCTCCAGCAGCTACATAAATGTAATTAACTCATTAATGTTATGTAAACACTGACAATAAACTTCTCTGTATTGCACCCTTTGGCCTGTTAAATAAACCAGAAAATATCCTTTGTTGTATCTTTTCAAGAAGTGTAAAAAAATCTGTTGGATGTTGTGAGCTGATAACCTCCCCTGTTCCATAGATACAGTAAAGTGAGTGAGCGTTGTCACCCTAGGACAGGAAGTGTGTTACCGGCAGGATCAACAGTTGGGAAAACAAGAACACTAATGAAGCCACTAATGACCGGTAAGCTGAAATATATGACATCTTTGTGTGTTTAGTTTTAGATACACCTTAATATGATATGTTACCGCATTCACTCTGCAGGGAATTGATGGCCACACTCCCTGTGATGGATATTGCTGAAGTTTCTGTAACATTTCATTGTTATGTGTTTTTATTAGGGCCGCAGCTAACGATTATTATTATAATCCATCAGTTGCCCGATTATTTTTTCAGCTAATTGATTGGTTGTATATAAAAAAAAACCACCCTCTCTCATTGTCTCTCTCTTATTGTCTCTCTCTCTCTGTCGTTGTCTCTCTCTCTCCTCTCTCTCATTGTCTCTCTCTCTCATTGTCTCTCTCTCCTCCCTCTCATTGTCTCTCTCTCCTCTCTCTCATTGTCTCTCTCTCCTCTCTCTCCTCTCTCTCCTCTCTCTCATTGTCTCTCTCTCCTCTCTCTCATTGTCTCTCTCTCTCTCTCATTGTCTCTCTCTTATTGTCTCTCTCTCGTTGTCTCTCTCTCTCCTCTCTCTCATTGTCTCTCTATCTCCTCTCTCTCTCTCTCATTGTCTCTCTCCTCTCTCTCATTGTCTCTCTCTCTCTCTCCCTCTCTTATTGTCTCTCTCTCTCTCATTGTCTCTCCTCTCTCTCATTATCTCTCTCTCCTCTCTCTCATTGTCTCTTTCTCTCTCTCTCTCATTGTCTCTCTCTCTCTCTCTCTCTCTCATTGTCTCTCTCTCTCTCTCTCTCTCTCTCTCTCTCTCTCTCTCTCTCTCTCTCTCTCTCTCTCTCTCTCTCTCTCTCTCTCTCTCTCTCTCTCTCTCTCTCTCTCTCTCTCTCTCTCTCTCTCTCTCTCTCTCTCTCTCTCTCTCTCTCTCTCTCTCTCTCTCTCTCTCTCTCTCTCTCTCTCTCTCTCTCTCTCTCTCTCTCTCTCTCTCTCTCTCTCTCTCTCTCTCTCTCTCTCTCTCTCTCTCTCTCTCTCTCTCTCTCTCTCTCTCTCTCTCTCTCTCTCTCTCTCTCTCTCTCTCTCTCTCTCTCTCTCTCTCTCTCTCTCTCTCTCTCTCTCTCTCTCTCTCTCTCTCTCTCTCTCTCTCTCTCTCTCTCTCTCTCTCTCTCTCTCTCTCTCTCTCTCTCTCTCTCTCTCTCTCTCTCTCTCTCTCTCTCTCTCTCTCTCTCTCTCTCTCTCTCTCTCTCTCTCTCTCTCTCTCTCTCTCTCTCTCTCTCTCTCTCTCTCTCTCTCTCTCTCTCTCTCTCTCTCTCTCTCTCTCTCTCTCTCTCTCTCTCTCTCTCTCTCTCTCTCTCTCTCTCTCTCTCTCTCTCTCTCTCTCTCTCTCTCTCTCTCTCTCTCTCTCTCTCTCTCTCTCTCTCTCTCTCTCTCTCTCTCTCTCTCTCTCTCTCTCTCTCTCTCTCTCTCTCTCTCTCTCTCTCTCTCTCTCTCTCTCTCTCTCTCTCTCTCTCTCTCTCTCTCTCTCTCTCTCTCTCTCTCTCTCTCTCTCTCTCTCTCTCTCTCTCTCTCTCTCTCTCTCTCTCTCTCTCTCTCTCTCTCTCTCTCTCTCTCTCTCTCTCTCTCTCTCTCTCTCTCTCTCTCTCTCTCTCTCTCTCTCTCTCTCTCTCTCTCTCTCTCTCTCTCTCTCTCTCTCTCTCTCTCTCTCTCTCTCTCTCTCTCTCTCTCTCTCTCTCTCTCTCTCTCTCTCTCTCTCTCTCTCTCTCTCTCTCTCTCTCTCTCTCTCTCTCTCTCTCTCTCTCTCTCTCTCTCTCTCTCTCTCTCTCTCTCTCTCTCTCTCTCTCTCTCTCTCTCTCTCTCTCTCTCTCTCTCTCTCTCTCTCTCTCTCTCTCTCTCTCTCTCTCTCTCTCTCTCTCTCTCTCTCTCTCTCTCTCTCTCTCTCTCTCTCTCTCTCTCTCTCTCTCTCTCTCTCTCTCTCTCTCTCTCTCTCTCTCTCTCTCTCTCTCTCTCTCTCTCTCTCTCTCTCTCTCTCTCTCTCTCTCTCTCTCTCTCTCTCTCTCTCTCTCTCTCTCTCTCTCTCTCTCTCTCTCTCTCTCTCTCTCTCTCTCTCTCTCTCTCTCTCTCTCTCTCTCTCTCTCTCTCTCTCTCTCTCTCTCTCTCTCTCTCTCTCTCTCTCTCTCTCTCTCTCTCTCTCTCTCTCTCTCTCTCTCTCTCTCTCTCTCTCTCTCTCTCTCTCTCTCTCTCTCTCTCTCTCTCTCTCTCTCTCTCTCTCTCTCTCTCTCTCTCTCTCTCTCTCTCTCTCTCTCTCTCTCTCTCTCTCTCTCTCTCTCTCTCTCTCTCTCTCTCTCTCTCTCTCTCTCTCTCTCTCTCTCTCTCTCTCTCTCTCTCTCTCTCTCTCTCTCTCTCTCTCTCTCTCTCTCTCTCTCTCTCTCTCTCTCTCTCTCTCTCTCTCTCTCTCTCTCTCTCTCTCTCTCTCTCTCTCTCTCTCTCTCTCTCTCTCTCTCTCTCTCTCTCTCTCTCTCTCTCTCTCTCTCTCTCTCTCTCTCTCTCTCTCTCTCTCTCTCTCTCTCTCTCTCTCTCTCTCTCTCTCTCTCTCTCTCTCTCTCTCTCTCTCTCTCTCTCTCTCTCTCTCTCTCTCTCTCTCTCTCTCTCTCTCTCTCTCTCTCTCTCTCTCTCTCTCTCTCTCTCTCTCTCTCTCTCTCTCTCTCTCTCTCTCTCTCTCTCTCTCTCTCTCTCTCTCTCTCTCTCTCTCTCTCTCTCTCTCTCTCTCTCTCTCTCTCTCTCTCTCTCTCTCTCTCTCTCTCTCTCTCTCTCTCTCTCTCTCTCTCTCTCTCTCTCTCTCTCTCTCTCTCTCTCTCTCTCTCTCTCTCTCTCTCTCTCTCTCTCTCTCTCTCTCTCTCTCTCTCTCTCTCTCTCTCTCTCTCTCTCTCTCTCTCTCTCTCTCTCTCTCTCTCTCTCTCTCTCTCTCTCTCTCTCTCTCTCTCTCTCTCTCTCTCTCTCTCTCTCTCTCTCTCTCTCTCTCTCTCTCTCTCTCTCTCTCTCTCTCTCTCTCTCTCTCTCTCTCTCTCTCTCTCTCTCTCTCTCTCTCTCTCTCTCTCTCTCTCTCTCTCTCTCTCTCTCTCTCTCTCTCTCTCTCTCTCTCTCTCTCTCTCTCTCTCTCTCTCTCTCTCTCTCTCTCTCTCTCTCTCTCTCTCTCTCTCTCTCTCTCTCTCTCTCTCTCTCTCTCTCTCTCTCTCTCTCTCTCTCTCTCTCTCTCTCTCTCTCTCTCTCTCTCTCTCTCTCTCTCTCTCTCTCTCTCTCTCTCTCTCTCTCTCTCTCTCTCTCTCTCTCTCTCTCTCTCTCTCTCTCTCTCTCTCTCTCTCTCTCTCTCTCTCTCTCTCTCTCTCTCTCTCTCTCTCTCTCTCTCTCTCTCTCTCTCTCTCTCTCTCTCTCTCTCTCTCTCTCTCTCTCTCTCTCTCTCTCTCTCTCTCTCTCTCTCTCTCTCTCTCTCTCTCTCTCTCTCTCTCTCTCTCTCTCTCTCTCTCTCTCTCTCTCTCTCTCTCTCTCTCTCTCTCTCTCTCTCTCTCTCTCTCTCTCTCTCTCTCTCTCTCTCTCTCTCTCTCTCTCTCTCTCTCTCTCTCTCTCTCTCTCTCTCTCTCTCTCTCTCTCTCTCTCTCTCTCTCTCTCTCTCTCTCTCTCTCTCTCTCTCTCTCTCTCTCTCTCTCTCTCTCTCTCTCTCTCTCTCTCTCTCTCTCTCTCTCTCTCTCTCTCTCTCTCTCTCTCTCTCTCTCTCTCTCTCTCTCTCTCTCTCTCTCTCTCTCTCTCTCTCTCTCTCTCTCTCTCTCTCTCTCTCTCTCTCTCTCTCTCTCTCTCTCTCTCTCTCTCTCTCTCTCTCTCTCTCTCTCTCTCTCTCTCTCTCTCTCTCTCTCTCTCTCTCTCTCTCTCTCTCTCTCTCTCTCTCTCTCTCTCTCTCTCTCTCTCTCTCTCTCTCTCTCTCTCTCTCTCTCTCTCTCTCTCTCTCTCTCTCTCTCTCTCTCTCTCTCTCTCTCTCTCTCTCTCTCTCTCTCTCTCTCTCTCTCTCTCTCTCTCTCTCTCTCTCTCTCTCTCTCTCTCTCTCTCTCTCTCTCTCTCTCTCTCTCTCTCTCTCTCTCTCTCTCTCTCTCTCTCTCTCTCTCTCTCTCTCTCTCTCTCTCTCTCTCTCTCTCTCTCTCTCTCTCTCTCTCTCTCTCTCTCTCTCTCTCTCTCTCTCTCTCTCTCTCTCTCTCTCTCTCTCTCTCTCTCTCTCTCTCTCTCTCTCTCTCTCTCTCTCTCTCTCTCTCTCTCTCTCTCTCTCTCTCTCTCTCTCTCTCTCTCTCTCTCTCTCTCTCTCTCTCTCTCTCTCTCTCTCTCTCTCTCTCTCTCTCTCTCTCTCTCTCTCTCTCTCTCTCTCTCTCTCTCTCTCTCTCTCTCTCTCTCTCTCTCTCTCTCTCTCTCTCTCTCTCTCTCTCTCTCTCTCTCTCTCTCTCTCTCTCTCTCTCTCTCTCTCTCTCTCTCTCTCTCTCTCTCTCTCTCTCTCTCTCTCTCTCTCTCTCTCTCTCTCTCTCTCTCTCTCTCTCTCTCTCTCTCTCTCTCTCTCTCTCTCTCTCTCTCTCTCTCTCTCTCTCTCTCTCTCTCTCTCTCTCTCTCTCTCTCTCTCTCTCTCTCTCTCTCTCTCTCTCTCTCTCTCTCTCTCTCTCTCTCTCTCTCTCTCTCTCTCTCTCTCTCTCTCTCTCTCTCTCTCTCTCTCTCTCTCTCTCTCTCTCTCTCTCTCTCTCTCTCTCTCTCTCTCTCTCTCTCTCTCTCTCTCTCTCTCTCTCTCTCTCTCTCTCTCTCTCTCTCTCTCTCTCTCTCTCTCTCTCTCTCTCTCTCTCTCTCTCTCTCTCTCTCTCTCTCTCTCTCTCTCTCTCTCTCTCTCTCTCTCTCTCTCTCTCTCTCTCTCTCTCTCTCTCTCTCTCTCTCTCTCTCTCTCTCTCTCTCTCTCTCTCTCTCTCTCTCTCTCTCTCTCTCTCTCTCTCTCTCTCTCTCTCTCTCTCTCTCTCTCTCTCTCTCTCTCTCTCTCTCTCTCTCTCTCTCTCTCTCTCTCTCTCTCTCTCTCTCTCTCTCTCTCTCTCTCTCTCTCTCTCTCTCTCTCTCTCTCTCTCTCTCTCTCTCTCTCTCTCTCTCTCTCTCTCTCTCTCTCTCTCTCTCTCTCTCTCTCTCTCTCTCTCTCTCTCTCTCTCTCTCTCTCTCTCTCTCTCTCTCTCTCTCTCTCTCTCTCTCTCTCTCTCTCTCTCTCTCTCTCTCTCTCTCTCTCTCTCTCTCTCTCTCTCTCTCTCTCTCTCTCTCTCTCTCTCTCTCTCTCTCTCTCTCTCTCTCTCTCTCTCTCTCTCTCTCTCTCTCTCTCTCTCTCTCTCTCTCTCTCTCTCTCTCTCTCTCTCTCTCTCTCTCTCTCTCTCTCTCTCTCTCTCTCTCTCTCTCTCTCTCTCTCTCTCTCTCTCTCTCTCTCTCTCTCTCTCTCTCTCTCTCTCTCTCTCTCTCTCTCTCTCTCTCTCTCTCTCATTGTCTCTCCTCTCTCTCATTCTCCCTCCTCTCTCTCATTGTCTCTCCTCTCTCTCATTGTCTCTCTCCTTCCTTTCATTCTCTCTCTCCCTCTCATATTCTCTCCCTCTCATATTCTCTCCCTCTCATACATTCTCTCTCTCTCTCTCTCTCTCTCTCTCTCTCTCTCTCTCTCTCTCTCTCTCTCTCTCTCTCTCTCTCTCTCTCTCTCTCTCTCTCTCTCTCTCTCTCTCTCTCTCTCTCTCTCTCTCTCTCTCTCTCTCTCTCTCTCTCTCTCTCTCTCTCTCTCTCTCTCTCTCTCTCTCTCTCTCTCTCTCTCTCTCTCTCTCTCTCTCTCTCTCTCTCTCTCTCTCTCTCTCTCTCTCTCTCTCTCTCTCTCTCTCTCTCTCTCTCTCTCTCTCTCTCTCTCTCTCTCTCTCTCTCTCTCTCTCTCTCTCTCTCTCTCTCTCTCTCTCTCTCTCTCTCTCTCTCTCTCTCTCTCTCTCTCTCTCTCTCTCTCTCTCTCTCTCTCTCTCTCTCTCTCTCTCTCTCTCTCTCTCTCTCTCTCTCTCTCTCTCTCTCTCTCTCTCTCTCTCTCTCTCTCTCTCTCTCTCTCTCTCTCTCTCTCTCTCTCTCTCTCTCTCTCTCTCTCTCTCTCTCTCTCTCTCTCTCTCTCTCTCTCTCTCTCTCTCTCTCTCTCTCTCTCTCTCTCTCTCTCTCTCTCTCTCTCTCTCTCTCTCTCTCTCTCTCTCTCTCTCTCTCTCTCTCTCATTGTCTCTCTCCTTCCTGTCATTGTCTCTCTCCTCTCTCTCATTCTCTCTCTCTCTCCTTCCCCAACCAACTAATTGATGATGAGAATGGTTGCCAACTATTCTCATAATCGATTATTATGGATTGAATCGCTTAGTTGTTGCAGCCCTAGTTTTTATGTTTTTAAAGATTTTATAGAGATGATGAATTTAAGAAAATTAAAAAGATGAGAGGCTATCAGCGGCTATTTAGTCAAAAATTGATGATTATTCTAGCTTTAGTGAAATCAATGTTCAATGTTGGTTGACATGGAGCCGTGAGCAGTCGCAACACGGTCCTCAGATTTGTTGAACAACTGGAAACATTATGAACAAGAAACCAACAGGCCCCGCCCACACTGCAAGGACGCCGAAAAACATTGCACGGGTGAGACAGGCACTGGTTAGGAGCCCGGGACGGTCTGCTGGAAGACATGCAAGTGAGTTAGGGTTGAGTTCGTTCTTCCACAATATATTGAGTTTAATAGCTTCTCCCACAGTCAGGGCCGGCCAGGTGATCAGTCTGCTGCAGGCAGGAGGAAGCATTTCCTCAGTCTCTTTTCCCCCAGTGATCAGTCTGCTGCAGGCAGGAGGAAGCATTTCCTCAGTCTCTTTTCCCCCAGTGATCAGTCTGCTGCAGGCAGGAGGACGCATTTCCTCAGTCTCCCCTCCCTCAGCGATCAGTGTGCTGCAGGCGGGAGGAAGAATTTCCTCAGTCTCCCCTCCCCCAGTGATCAGTCTGCTATAGGTTGGGGGAATCATTTCCTCAGCCCCAGCGATCAGTCTGCTGCAGGCAGGGGGAAGCATTTCCTCAGTCTCCCCTCCCCCAGTAATCAAAATGGAACATTCTAACTGCGTAAGAAGTCACAAGGTGAGAGGCTGCAGCAGGGTTTGATCTGTGTCAGACATTTGTGAACACAGCCAAGAAGTGCTCTGAGCTGGTATTTCAGTCCAGGAAGTAGATGGTGACCCTGGATGATGCCTGAGCAAAGAACCTTCTGCATAGAAAACCAGATGAAGGCTTTGTCAGTCATGTGATCTGTATGAGGTAATAAATACCTGGAAGTGTTATACTGACACAGAGCACCGAACATGAAAGAATATCTCTGATGACAGGTCCACTTCATCTCCTTGTTACATGTAGTGACATTGTATAGAGTTCCCATTGTATAGAGTTGTGGATACATTGAGTGGTTTGTAGTATTTTTCATGTTTCTAACTCCAGTTAAAACTATTATTTTGTTTTTTTTCGGTAGAGCTGTGTATTGTCTTCCTGCCCTTCCCTTGTTGTTACACCTTTGTACCGTTATTATGACAGATCCTGAACTTTGTTCTTAGATTCTTTACAGACGTCGCTGACTTCCACATTCTGATCTCTTTGTTTCGATTCTCCCATCACAATGACCAGCTCAGAAATGAAAGTAAAAGTATTGTTATCCCGTCCTGGGAGATGTTATGGCTGCTGCTGCATCATCCACAATGTCCCAGGAACCTGAAAACCCCCGAGATATCATTACTCAGTACACCCCGGGGAGTACTCTGGACTCCTGCACGCATGGGTACCGGAGGGTGGCCATTCAGCTCTTCGGGTATCTGGGGCATGGCAAGTCTTCGCTCATCAACTCCTGTGTCTGCGTGGTGAAGGATAAGGTATAGCACAACGTGTCAGATGCCGGGACGCATCAGGGTGGCCGGACAACGGAAAGAAATGAATATGAGCTGACCAACACTCTGGTCATTATTGACAATCGAGGATTTTATAAGCTGGATAAACGAGAGATCAGAGAGGCCTGCGCCCAGATCAGTGAGTGTGACACACCACCAATGTTCCTCTACCAAAATATGTTGGTTGAGGGGGAGAGAGGGAGAGAGAGAGAGAGAGAGAGAG
>NW_017307395.1:78428-91462 GCF_000935625.1 Nanorana parkeri | reverse complement strand
GGGCTGGCAAACAGATAAAGGTTGCAGAACTCCATATGTTACAGCAATCTTTTTTTATATGTATATGTTTTCTTTTTATGTTTCTTTTTTTTTTTAACAATACGTCTTTATTAAGGTTTTTTGCATATGATAAGACAGGATTGCATAGAAATAATACGGTTTACAGGTCATGCCAAATTTCTGCAATACCGTTTGGAGATATCCCCAATGAACTCTATTAAAGGCTTTCTCTGCGTCCAGTGATAGGAGCAGAGAAGGCGATGTGGAGTGCTCAGCACATTGAAGCAAGTTGATGAGTCTCCTGGTGCCATCTGTGGCTTGTCTTCCATACACAAACCCGACCTGATCCGGGTGAACCAGGCAAGGAATAATATGTAGCAATCGGTTAGCAATTAATTTGGCATAGATTTTAAGGTCTGTGTTGAGAAGCGAGATTGGTCTGTAGCTCGCAGGATCATCAGAGGGTTTGTTTAGTTTAGGAATAGTAACTATTAGTGCTTCCGAGGACTCTTTTGGGAAATGTCCAGAAGCTGCAGCTTCATTAGCGAATTTGGTTAGATGTGGTGTCAGAATCGGGGAGAATGTTTTATAATATTCAGAGCCAAAACCATCTGGTCCCGGCGATTTGTGCAGGGGTAATTTCGATATAATCTTAGTAATTTCTACTGCGGAGAATGGCTCATTCAATGAGTTTTCAAAGTGAGGAGGCAGTGAGGGAAGATGTAGGGAGTCTAGAAATGTGTTAATGTCTGTCAAGGCGGGCTTAGGGACTGTGGGAGAGTCATGTAAATTGTAGAGGTATGAATAAAATTGGCTGAAGCAATTAGCCATATCCGCAGGGTTGGAGAGGCGGTTCCCTTAGGCATTTGTTAGGTAGGGTATTTTTTGGGATACCTGCCTATGATTAAACAGTTTTGCTATATAGGCTCCTGCTTTGTTACCTTGACTATAGTGAGTCAATTTCAGTTTTTTGATCATAAACTCGTGTTGGGATGTGAGGAGGAGACTAAGTTTATGCCGGAGCTGATGTAATTCTTGGGCTATAGTGGTGGACGGGGACTGTTTGTTTGTGTTCTCCAAGTTGCGAATCTGTGCGAGGATGGAGGTAATTTCCGCAATTCTTTTCTTTTTTTTCCCTGGCCCCTATTTTTATGAGGATACCTCTAATAAAAGCTTTGTGGGTAATCCACACGGTAGTATGGCTGGGGACAGTGTCGACATTGGCAGAAAAGAAGGATTCCAACTCAGACTGTACGCAATCCCTATGTTCTTGTTTGGATAGTAATGTACTATTTAGCCTCCATATATTGGAGACACGGGGTGTAGAATTGGGGAATAGGCATATTGAGACTGGAGTGTGATCAGACCAGCTGATCAGGCCAATCTCAGCCTTAGTAACATGTTGCAGAGTCTTTTTATGTTTCTTCTCTCTTTCTTTCTTGTTTCCTCAGTCTTTCTTTATGTTTCTTCTGTCCTTCTTTCTTGTTTCCTCAGTCTTTCTTTATGTTTCTTCTGTCCTTCTTTCTTGTTTCCTCAGTCTTTATGTTTCTTCTCTCCTTCTTTCTTGTTTCCTCAGTCTTTCTTTATGTTTCTTCTCTCCTTCTTTCTTGTTTCCTCAGTCTTTCTTTATGTATATTCTCTCCGTCTTTATGTTTCTTCTCTCCTTTCTTGTTTCCCCTCTCTTTTACTACATATTTTCTTTCTTATTTGTTTCATTGCTCTTGCTTTTTGTTTCCCCTCTCTTTCTTTTTTGTTTCTTCACTCATTCTTATGTTTCTACTCTCTTCTTGTTTCCTGTTTCTTTCTTTTCTATTTCCTGTATTTTTCTTCTCTTTCTTTTTCATCACCTCTCTCTTTTTCTTTTTTTTGTTTCCTCACTCTTTTTTGTTTTCTTTCTTTTTTGTTTCCCCTTTGTTTATTTTTGTTTTTTCTCTCTTTCTTTTGTTTCTTCTCTCTATCTTTTTTGTTTCCTTTCTCTTTTTTTGTTTCTTCTTTTATTTATTTTGTTTCTTGTCATACTGTTTTGTTTCTTCTCTTTCATTTTTTTTTAACCCTTTCTGAAGAGAAGGTGGATGCTGTAAATTCATGTTCATCATTACTTTATCCTATTTAATGAGAATATTTCCCCTGTGCCTTTAAACCTTCATATTTTGATTCATGTCTTTAAATGAGTTGTCACTTGTTTCTAATTTCCTGTTCCCAATATTGGGTGTATACAGTGTTACCTCGGTTCACGAACGCTTCTGTTCACTAACAATTCAGTTCACGAACAGGAAGTTCGGCAAAATGTGGCTTCCGTTCATGATCTCCACATCGGGTGACGAACACGACCACGGCCATCTACCCCACTCTGACACGTGGTCGTGGCTTCCTCTAGTCGAGATCACGGTCTGATCGCAGTTTGATTCGGTTCGCGACCAATTCAGTTTGCGGCCAGAATCGTGGAACGAATGAAGTTCGTGAACCGAGGTACCACTGTATATATATTCTAGTATTGATGTGTTGAAATTTAGTATATATTTTCTTGCCCCAAGGAAGGGATTTTTTTGTTTCATCCCTAAATGTGCAAATATGCATACCATACTAACACATTAGGGCACAATTACCTTACATACGCTCCTTTCTTCAGAGCTATCAGCTTGATTTTCAGTCCTCAGTGATGTCCCCCTCTGCCGACATCTCCGCCGGTGACACGATTCATGGAAATTCTCATCAGACCATTGGATGGCCACTGATGGCATCTTGGAGATGCTGTAAATGGGCTGAGAGTGTACACCAGCGGTGGGCAACTCCATCCCTCCAGCTGTGCATTAACTACAAATACCAACTCTGGGAGTCACGCCTGTAACTGTTAGTCTTGCAACGCCTCATGAGACTTGTAGTTCCACAACAGCGGGAAGGTTGGGGATGTCCACCCCTGGTGTACACTGTGCGGTGCATGTGCTGTACAGTGTACACAGGAAATTAAAAACCACTGGGGAAGACCTTTTTGGCAGAAGAGGCTTTGCATGTCTTATATGCCAAAAACCTCCCAGTGATTTCTTAAATATCTGTTATATCAGTACAAAAGGGGTCCCCAGCACACATTCAAACTAGCCATAAAAAAGAACCTAAGGTTAAAGGAGAACTATGAGGTGATTGCTTTTCACTCACCTCATAGTTCTAGCCGACCTGTGACAATGAGACTGTCACAGGTCGGCTCAGTAGATCGGGAGGTGAGCGAACACATACCGGCGTTCGCTCACCTCTCGATCCTGTCACAGCTCTCTGCCGTGACAGGGGAGGGGCTGGATTCCCCTCTCCTCGCTCCGATCTGCCAGCACTGACTGGTGGATCGGAGGGGGGCGGGTACAGCTGTCATTCACGCAGCTGAGCGGATCCCGCCACAATTGTCGGGATCCGCTTCAGCTGCGGCGTATCAGTATACAGGAAGCTGTAGCTCGCGGTATACTGAGCCTAGGGTGACGGGATGACGCTAGTTTGTGTCCTCCCGTTACCCTAAGGAGAACTATGGGGAAAAGCCTTAACCCCATAATTCTCCTTTAAAGGTCTTAGTTGCATAAATTTGCAAATACACGTAGAAGCCTCACTGTCGCATTGTTAGGGGTTTTTTTAGGCACACCAACAGAATGTACGGAGTTGATTAGTTGTATCAGATTAATATCAAGAAGTGATAAAACACTGCAGTGAGTGGAATAGAAACACAAGACCCCAAGTGTCCCAGGAATCCATTCTGCAGGACAGTTTCTGTTTCTATATAAACACTTACATAGGCATCATAATAACATTACAATCACATTAAACTAAGGCATACGCCTTTATGGTGGTAGGGCTTGTGCGTGATCAATTTCAGGAATGTGGTTATGTGGCAGAGCAGAGAGAACAACTCTGAGAAGTTTTGAGAAAAACAACAAGGGTCATGTACAAAAGGATTGCTACACAGTGCAGAACTTACACAATGGATATAGTGTGGATATACAAAGTTTAATATTTCTCTCACAGCCTCAAGGCACCTCTGATAAGTGTGGTCCCTAATGCTGTGGCTAAGTATTTACTTAGAACAAGGCAGGGAATAACTGATTGTTTCTCTTTTGGGCTTACAGGTTCCCTGAGGGACATGGGAGAAGTGGAGTGGGAGAAGGATAACCTGGAGGAGACCTTAAGACAGTTTCCTCTTCAGTACAAAAATCGTCCTGCTGACTTTATCCTGCCTGTGCTGGTTTACAGGTACCACATTATTGTTTCCTACTTACTATTCCAGTGTCAGAAAACCCTTTGAAAAGACAGACACAAGCTAATTCCCCAATCATTAGGCAGGGGTAGGCAACCTTGGCACTCCAGCTGTAGTGAATCAACAAAACCCATCATGTCCGTGCCATTGGGAGTCCTGCCTATGGCTTTCAGAGTCTCGCAATGCCTCATAGGACTTGTATTTTTCACAACAGCTGGAGTGCCAAGGTTGCCTATGCCTGTGTTAAAGGGGACATACATCCAAAACCTGATGTGTATGCTTCTGCATGGATGTGTATGGTTTCCATCCACTGGCTTATGACACATGCATGGCTTTCAGCTACACATGATGATCGATTGTGAAGGAAGTGTCCTGGCTCTGTATCCCAGAAAGGACACTGTCTGCATGGAGTTTACTGATGCTTGACATCCTCCAGCCAGGAAATGAGGCGGGCTCTATGTGACTTGCTGCAGCTTCTAATGCACATTGTGAGAAGCCCGCAGTGTGCAGTGAAATCAGAAGAAGCATTTCAGTCCAGGAGAGGGGCCGGTACAACTGTGCAAGACTGAAGGGAATACTGGATGTCATTAGGAATGGGCTCAATGTTCGTGTCGAGCATGAGTTCGACTCGAATATCAGCAGTTGTCGTACAGTGCCTTGTGAAGCCCTGATTGGCTAAAGCCTTGCACCAGACCACAGGTCAGGTGCAAGACTGTGCCCAATCACGGCACAGTACTCTGTAAGAGCCATGATTGGGCAAAGTAATGATAACTTTGCCCAATCATGGCTCAGGTGACATAGCCAGGTGACATGGCCAGGTGACATACAAATGTAAACAGTTGGGCGGAGCTAGCTAGATGTCACCGCTAGCTCCGCCTAGTTGTTTATATTTTGCCGGCATCTGTCAGAGTGCCATTCTGCGGCAGGAGTTCGTCGCTGGACGTCTTTTAAAAAAAATTATTTCTATTTCTTTTTTAATTATTTTGTCGAGTCGTCGTGGACAACGTCGGACGTCGTGATTGACCCTGGATTTCGTTGGTGGATCAATTTTTTTTTTTTAAATAAAAGACTTGTCAAAAACATGTCTTTTGTTTTTATTTCAATTAAATATTTTTTTCAAAGGTCTGGTGTTTTTATTTACAATTTCTTTTAACTGTCCCTCTTTACTTCCCTGCCAGGCCTGTGCTTGGATCAAGGGTCTGGTATAGAATTTTAGGGGGGACCCCACATCTTTTTATCGCCATTTTTTAGGGTGGGGTTCCTCCTTAAAATTCCTACCAGACCTTAAGGGCCTGGTATGACTTTGAGGGGAAACCCCACACACGTTTTTTTTTTAAAATGGGGCCCCTCCTAACTTTCCTACCAGACCTAATGGGTCTGGTATTGTTTGGGAGAGGGAATCGCACACTTTTTTCTTTTTTTTCTTTAGAAATGTCAGTTTTGCTGCAGCAGGTTCTATACATCGTACAGATTTGCCACTTTACAGGCGGGTTAAGGGGACCCCCCAGGCACGATATTTAAAAGGATGTTTAATTTTTATTGTTTCCCTTAAAGTGATATTAAAATGACTGCTCTTTCAAATACAGTATTTTTAAAAGTGTTTTTTTCATTGATACATATCCCCCAGGGCAGTACCCTGGGGGATATGTTCTAGGTGTCACCCCTAGACATGAACTGCTGCATTACCTTATGTCTTGCCCCCAGTGTGGTGGGATATATCACAGGACATGGGGGCTCCGGAGAAGTTGCAAGCTGGAGGGAAAGTACTTTAGAATGAGGGACATTTGGCATTTATAAAACAGCCATAAAATCTTCCTTTTGGGGCCATTTGCCATCATTTCCTTTCCTAGTACTAGAAGGATAAGTGAGGGGAAATCTCCCCAGCCAGGAGCAAAGCAGCAATAAAAACCTGGAATTAATGGTACCTCAGCCCTATGATGGGTGTCACACAAACATACGATTGTAAGCACAGTATGTCAGGTGTTAGTGTGATTGGAATATACTGTATAACATTAGGTAATATGACAGTGCCATATAAAGATGCATATGGGAAATACACACACATACATACACACGCACACACTATGGGCGATATACATACATGTCTTTTTTATGTATTTTTTCAGAGCCGCAAATGTGTTGACCCCGGGGGATGCTGAGTCTCTGCAGACATTAATTATCAAAATCTACAAAATCACAGGTTTGTACTTTATCCCATATAAAATCATTGTTGTATATGCACCAATATGCGGGTAAGGGGGAACGTTTACTAAAAAGATAATTTGTACTCCACCCTAAGAAACCTTCAAGTGCATGGAAGCCTGTCTGCTCCCTCCTTCCCACCACTGGCCCATCACTATAATGAACTGCCTCACTGGAGGCCAGTAGGAATGTGTAGGAAGCAGGATCATTGTGAAAGAGTCACTTTAAATGGACCTTACAGTAACTTCACACGTTTATACGAACGGATTCCTGAAAAATACAGCAAGAAAAAAAGAGCTCCACCATTTATCATTAAAAATCCTTCATTGAGCTTCATTGCAGGGACTTAACATAGACTGAGATGATGACGTCAGTCTGCTGCAGGCAGGAGGAAACAGGACACTCTGGAAGACAGAGGTACCCGTGAGGATGACATGCCGCCGGAGGTCCCGGAAGGCCTTAGGGCCTTGCTCCGTTACCTTCCCACCAAACGGGACTTTGACACCATGGTGTCCCGCGTGGAGGCGACCCTCCGTAAAGATCTTCGGGAGGTGAAGAGAGAGGTCCGGGGCCTCGCTGAGGCAGTAGCAGAGGTTTCTGCATCCTGCACCTCGATGGATGAGCGGATCGCCGCACTTGAGTCCGAGGCCCAGCGCCCTGACCCCAGGCTGTCCGAACTACAATTACACCTGGAGGACAGGGGAAGGCGCAACAACTTGAGAATCCGTGGCATCCCGGAGGCCACTGGCCCAAAAGACCTGCGGGATACGGTACAGGCCATCCTTGCCTCCCTGCTGAATACAGATGACCCTGCCACGATCATCCTAGACCGGGTTCACAGAGCCGCCGGCCCCCGTGTCCCCACCTCCCCTCACCCACGAGACGTGATCTGCAGGGTGCATTATTTCACCGCAAAGGAAGAAATCCTCCGGACCGCGTGGAAACGTAGGCCCGTGGAATTCGACGGGGTATTGCTCCAGATCCTGCCGGATCTCTCCCGCAACACCCTCAGACGCAGAGCGCTTCTCCGCCCAGTGCTGGACCAGATCCGCAACGCAGGGGCTACCCGTTCCACCTGATCGTGCGAAAGGGTGAGTCCTCCTTTGTGATCCGCACACCGAGGGATATCTCCGGCCTTGGCGACTTCCTGAACGTGGAAATCTCACCCCCTGAAGACTGGCTGACGTACATCATGGAAGGGGGTCGTCTGCCCAATGCTGCCCGTAGACGATCCCGCTCAGGTTCCAGACCCACACGCCAAGACGCGCCGCGCACCGGGGAACGCGGAGATCCGAGGATGTCTATGGAGACCTAACGGGTTTATTGCAGGCTGGATCATTTCTAGGGTGCTCTGACCGTCTGTTCTCCCCCCCGATTCTCTCCCTCCCCCCCCCTTCCCCAAAAATGCACCTTGCCTACCTGTCAGGGCCTGTGCTCGTTCCTCGACCTAGCCGGAACCCCTCTATGGTCTGGACATGCTGTAGGGTTCCCGCGATCATGGTCCGCCCCACTGCACCACCATCTTGATCCAGAGGACTGACGGCAGCTCATCCATCTGAGGTGACGGGGTATGTTGATAATGCTATTGGAAGTGAGGGTTTGCTTGCCCCCCCGTGCGTGACTGTTCCCAAAGAGTGGTTATGCCCTGATCACCGGTAATCCAGGAGCCCGAGGACGTGGGCCGTCTGCATACCTGCTAGTCGTCATAAGTACAGTCTCTGTCCTTCTTATGTACTTACTATGGGGACGCAGCTGAATGTTATTAGGGGACTCTGTGGTGCGGAGGGGGTCAGGAGGTGGGGGAGGGTCTCTTCCTTATACTGCTGCCCCTGGGTTGGGGGGAGTTGGGCGGGAGACCCGAGTTGAGTTGTTCCCCTCTGATCCACACTGTACTGCATGTAACACCTGTTGCCGTTCTACTACAAGGGGTGCCCTTGGTGGTGAGGACTTTCTCTGGGTGTAAGGCGTGGAGGCGCCTGGGGGGGGGCTTCGCACCCTTGGTGGGGATCTCCGGTGGAGTGGATGGCCTCGCTTTGCCCGAGATTGAGGGATGGCATGGCTATCCGTCCATGGGGATCGCTGACAACGATCTCTAACATTGGGTCACTTAAGAATGGTCCAGTTTTCAGTTTAATTCTGCGTTACTTATTATTGTTGTTATGTTGATTTGCACTACTAAAGGGAAGAATGTAAGTTCCGATGACGGACAAAATAACCCATATGTCTGTATGTGCCTATACTTTATTGCTTTGTATTACTTACCATGGATAAATGTTCGTGCACTCTCCCGATGGAGGAGGGAGGAGAACACGGTGATATACATCCGCTCTAGCGGGAACGTACCTGCTCAAGGAGGCTCCTCCCCATAGTTATCCCACGATGGTGCAGACCTTTACTGACCTGGGATGGGTATCCGCTCCAGTGAGTGCTGATAGATAGATATAGTTTTTATCCTCTCCTAGCTAGCCGCTTTCAGAGAGGCTCGCAAGTCGTGGTTAGATACGACTCCCCATTAGTCCGTCGGGTGCGGCTCTGAGGGGTCCTTTGGGAACTTTGGTTCCGTTTAGTTTTCCTGTTGCTTGTCCTTCCCCTTGTTTCCCTACTCCCCGACATTACTGTCTCTCTTTTATTCTCCTGCTCTGTTTCCTGCTCTTCTGCTCCTCACTCCGGTGTCTTCGTAGCGCCCCTTTCTACTCCCCTTCCCTCCTCCCCGGGGCTGACCCGCCTTCCACATACACTCTCTCTGACTCCCCGGCCACCCCTATTCCTCCCTCAATCTCCTTCATCCCGACCTCACTATGCCCCAGTACTCCTTTCTCTCATTGAATGTACGGGGTTTGAATGTCCCCGAAAAAAGAACAGCGATCTTACATGAACTCCACAGACAGAGAGCCCAAGTCGGTTTCCTTCAAGAGACACATTTTAAGTTGGGCCACGCACCCAAACTGTCAGATCACCGATTTCCAACTTCATACCATAGCTACTCCCCAGACAAGAGATCCAGGGGAGTCTCCATTGTCCTATCCAGAAAGGTGCCTTGGACGTATGTAGACATGCAGGCCGGGGAGGAGGGCCGCCTCCTAATGCTCAAGGGGAAAATGGAGTACCAGATGGTCACCCTGGTGAATCTATATCTCCCTAACAATGGTCAGATCCAGTTCCTGAAAAGGGTCCTAGCGTTGATTGATGAGTTCAAGGAGGGGGTGTTGGTGGTGGGGGGGGATCTCAACCTCATTTTAAACCCTCAGTTAGATTCCTCCAGGTCGACCTCGCACTTATCCAGAGCAGCCCTGCGCCGCCTGAAACGGTGCCTTCACATGCATCAGCTGTCTGACGTGTGGCGGGTTCACCACCCGTCGGATAGGGATTACTCGTTCTTCTCCGCGGCTCAACAAACCTACACGCGCATCGATTACTTTTTCGTTCACCACTCTATGCTCCAGTCGGTGACACGTTCAGCCATAGGAACTTGTCCGACCATGCCGCGGTCTCGATCGTGATGGACCTGGGTGCCCCAGAGATGCGACAGTGGCGCTGGCGTCTGAACGAGACTGTACTGCAGGATCCGGCCTTGTCGGAAGAGGTCGAAGCAGAACTGCAATCGTACTTTGCTCTGAATGGCCCATCTGAATGCTCCCCATATTCAATATGGGAGGCCCATAAGGCCTATATCAGGGGCACTGTGATCAAGATTGGCTCTCGGGTCAAACGCCAGCGCCTCCAACAGATCTCTTCTCTATTAACGGAGATTCACCAGATCGAGACCCGCCATAAAATGAACTTGGACCCGGCCCTTCTCGCACAACTGCTCTCGTAGAGGGAATCCTTGCGCTCTCTATGTCTCCAAAAGGCTAAGGCAATGCTGGCGAAATGCAGGAGGCACTTTTACGAATATAGCAATCAGTGTAGTAGATCTATGGCACATGCTCTCCGTCACCAGCGCTCTAAAACCTTCATTCCAGCCATGAAATCCCGAACGGGGTCCATCTCGCACCTCGCCTCCGAGATAGCGGAACACTTCAAGGATTACTACTCTTCCCTATATAATCTCCCGCAGTCTGGTTCGGAGGCCACAAACCTGCAACGCCTTTCCCGCATTCGGGAATATTTAGCCTCGTCGGAAATGCCCTCTATCCCACGTAACATTACCCAAGCTTTAGAACTCCCGATCACAGAAGTGGAATTGGAGGAGGCCATAAAACAAACAAACACAGGGAAGGCTCCCGGCCCTGACGGGTTTACACTGCGGTACTACAAAAGATACGCCCCCATTCTCAATTCTCATTTTGTTACGGCCCTGAACTCGGTCCAACGCGGTGGTGGTTTGCCCGCAGACTCCCTCTCCGCCCATATTGCCGTAATCCCGAAACCGGGCAAGGATCCTTTGACTTGTTCGAGCTACCCTGATCTCGCTATTAAATGTAGACACTAAGCTATTCACCAAAATCCTAGCACTGCGACTTCTTCCCTCCATAACGGCATTGATACATCAGGCGGGTTTTGTCCCATCCCGGGAGGCTAGGGATAACACCACGAGAGCCCTCTCCCTCATCCACTCTGCCGTGTCCAAAGCGACTCCAGCACTTTTATTGTCCACAGACGCGGAGAAGGCTTTTGATAGGGTAGACTGGTCCTTCATGAGCGCCACCCTGGAACACCTGGGCCTGGGTCCCCACATGATGTCATGGGTTATGTCCCTATACTCTCGTCCATCGGCTAGGGTTCAAGTGAACGGGTCTCTGTCGGAGTCGTTTACTATTTCTAACGGCACACGCAAGGGTTGCCCCTTATCCCCCCTGATCTTTATCATCACATTGGAACCCCTACTGCGGAGGATTAGGTCCAACCCGGACATCCGCGGCATAGAAGTAGGAGACCAATCCCACAAGGTAGCCGCATACGCTGACGACCTACTTTTCTTCCTGACATCCCCAGATATCTCCCTGCCAAACCTTCTAGCGGAACTTTCCGTGTATGGAGAGTTGTCCAATTACCATATTAATGGCCAAAAATCAGAAGCGTTAAATCTGACTTTAACTCCTCCCCATGTACTCCGACTACAGAATAATTTTCTATTCGCATGGTCGACGACCTCGCTTAAGTACCTGGGAGTTCAGCTGCCTCGAGACCTGACAGAGACCTACTCCTTGAATTTTCTGCCCCTCTTACATCGTATAAAGGTAGATCTCCAGGACTGGGCCCGTTTAGCATTCTCATGGACAGGTAGATGTAACGTCATCAAGCAAAACATACTGCCCAGATTGTTATACCCTATTCAAGCGCTACCTGTCCTAGTCCCCAGGGGATTCTGGAAATCGGTACAATCTCTGATCACAAAATATATCTGGGGCTCTAAGCCGGCTAGAATACGACACTCCATCCTTCGTCTACCTAAGAGATATGGGGGGTTGGCTGTCCCGGATGTTCATTACTATTACACTGCGGCTCACCTGACACGCACCCTAGACTGGTGTCGGCATGCTGCCCTGAAACCTTGGGTTGCCCTGGAACAAAGTTTCTCTCACATCCCCCTTCAGACACTCCCATGGTGCCACAACGTCCCTTCTTCGATCAGGACTCCGACGGTGGGCCAGACGTGGAAGGTAGCAAGGGCGGTGTTTGATTCTCGACTGATTTTGCCGGGTCCCTCCCCACTTCTCCCGGTTATAGGATCCCCGGATTTCACCCCGGGACTACGGGACACCGGATTTAAGCAGTTACGCGACCAGAAACACTATAGAGCTGTACACTTCCTCCGGGGCCATGTTTGGCCCTCCATCTCATCCCTCTCCGAGGATCCTATACTTTCCCCCCTGGGATTCTGGCGCCACCGCCAATTGGCACATTTCTTGCGGGCGTTGCCACCCCCGACAGCTATTTCCCGACGACCCCTCACGGGCTTCGAGAGGGAATGCAACGACGAGGGCACCCTTAAGAAAGCTTTGTCATTATGTTATCAATGGCTTCTAGCCCCCGATTTTGATTCGCCTTTGCCATACATAGAGGGCTGGGAGAGGGAGTTGGGGATTTCCTTCTCGCCTTCCGAGAAAACTAGATTGCTAGCACTATCCTTGAAGTCTTCCATCAGCAGTAGATACCAGGAATCGGGATACAATATCCTGGCCAGATGGTACCGCACCCCTAAGAAGTTACAAACGATTTTCCCCGAAACGGATGGTTGTTGCTGGAGGTGTGGCTCCTCCCCGGCCGGCATGCTGCATGTTTTCTGGTCATCTCCATCCCTGCAATCTTTCTGGGCCCAGGTGCACACCCTCACCCAAAAATTCACAGACATTCAGATTACCAAGTCACCCGCTTTCTATCTCCTCCATCACAACACACATTCGCTGCAGGGATATAGAAGGTCTGTGATTATTCATATGATTAATGCTGCACGGGCCTGCATTCCAGCCATGTGGAAGCAGACTTCCCCCCCTACGATACAATTATGGCTTAGCAAAATAAGAGATATTAGACACATGGAGGACCTGACAAGCTCTATCAAGGAGACAGTGACCCGGTTTCGTACTACATGGTTCTGGTGGGATGAGTTTACCTCCACGCAAGAATACCGGGATCTGTCGGTTTGAGTATATTGTCT
>NW_017307395.1:69351-78352 GCF_000935625.1 Nanorana parkeri | reverse complement strand
TGTTCTGTGTCCCCCCTTCTCTCCCTCTCCTCCTTCCTTCTTTTCCTCTGCCTTCCCATACCTGCTCCTTCTAGTTTCTCTTCTTTTCTCTCTTCCCACAACCCAGCCTAGAGTAAATTAGTATCCACCAACCCACCTGGCGAGAAGACTGTGGAGGTCCCTTAGTTCACCCATGACATTTGGAGGCTAGACACAGAACTGTCTTCTAGGGCCTTATCGGGGGGACACCTACCCAGGTAGGCTCTCGCCTATCAGGCCGCTATCCCTCCAAAAACCATAGTCCCCATCGGGGGCCCCCACAGGGTCTCCGCGGGCTTGAACCTTGAATAAGTCAATTGACCGACAGGCTTCAGCCACGGAGGGTATATCCAGGTTAATACAGGACTCTGGGTTGCTATAGTTGCTATATGGGTCTTGTGGTATCTTTATTTCTCAGTGTTTTTTTTTTTCTTTGTTGTTGGGTTTTTTGTTTTTTTTTCTCCCCCCTACTTTGTACCTATGGTGGCTGCGTCCACTGTGTGTATGCTGGGATGTTGATCCCCTACCTGCCTATCTCTGTCTGTTAAATTTGAAAACTTGTTGAATAAAAAGAATTTATATTAAAAAAAAAAAACACACACATTAACACACACATATTGCAAAGACTAAAAATTAGTTTCAGAAGAAATGAACGGAAACTAAAAATGTTTTCCTTAGTTTCGTCAAACGAAATAAATTTTCATGCTATTTTGGATTTGGCCACCAGCGCATTCTGCACATGCGCGTCACCATCCTGGAGCCGGGGCGCATGACGTCACATACCGCACACGTCCGTTGGAGGGCACCATTTTCCGTTCTTGCCTCGGGCGCAAAAGGAGCTAACTACGGCTCTGCCTGGAAGTGATGCATGTACGTTACATGAAAAAATATGTCTGATTCTATGTCCACTTTAAGTTTAGGTTCCTTTTTAATACACCATCAAGAAAGCTCTCCAACCTTCCATTAAAGGTTGCATGTACATACCTTTTTCTTCCTCTGCAGAATAGACATTTCTCACAGCCTGGCCTAGGCTCTATCTAGCAGGGATCCCAAGTCTCACTGATGTTCAGGGAGTCTCCCGCTATTAGATAGCGGCTCCCTCACGTCCACGAGAGAGGCATTTTCTCCCTGAAAGGTTTACTCTGAGTAAACCTTTCCGGTAAGATATCAGTGGGTAAGGTTTCAGAGTGAGGCTTGCCTCCTGGATGAAGGTCATGTGATCTCTAGAGTAACCTCAGAACGAGGCTTGCCTCCTGGAGGAAGGTCATGTGATCTCTAGAGTAGCCTCAGAACGAGGCGTGCCTCCTGGAGGAAGGTCATGTGATCTGTAGCCTCAGAACGAGGCTTGGCTCTCAGAAGGAAGAAGCTACTTGCTGCACAGAGAGGGCGGACATAGACTACTATTGAGAGCAGGTACAGGCACTGAGATCTACTGCTGCAGGGTTGAGAGAGTCATGTTAACCCTTTGTGGATAATATAGAAGCAGTTATATATATATACATATATATATATTATTATCATTATTATTTCTTTTATATTCTGACAGCGGCTGCTGTAAAAAAACAAAAAAAAAAACAAAAAATAACCCAGAAAGGGCACCTCCCTGAAATAAGGTTTTGCAGGTTGGGATGTCTGATCTAGGTACTAGTAACCATCCACTTTATTCCATTGAACAGGAATTCACCCCATTGTGGTCATCACCCAATGTACCGCTGAGAACCTCAGTACCATTAAGGAGAAGTTCGGAGAACTTGGAGTCACAAGGCGGCTCAGCGTAGAGAATTACACAGAGAATAATAACGAGCGCAACGATGAAAAAGACCGGAAGATTCTGGAGTTTCTGCATGAATGTATTAAAGAGGCCGAGCGGGGAATCGAGATGAAGGAGAACCACAATAGTCAGATCAGATTTATCGAGCAGGCTGTGGAACAGATTAAACTAGAGACTGCCCTGTTGAGAGAAGAACTGACAAATCCACCGCCAGATGCCCCCAAAGGCGGACGGTGCAAAACATCCTAAACGATGTGCCACTTGCAGATCACATGATACACTCTATGGCAAGGGGTAGGCAAACTCTTGCCCCCCAGCTGTGGTGAAACTACAAGTCCTATCAGGCATCTGCCTCTGAGAGTCATGCCTGTGGCTGTCCAAGTTTTGCAATGCCTCATGGGACTTGTAGTTGCACCACAGCTGGCGGTCTGGAGTTGGCCTACCCTTGCTCTATGACAAAAAGTATCTGGACGACTAATCAAATTATGAAGTTCAGTTGAGTTTATGGTAAATGATCCTGTTAAAATATTTATTTGGTTTTGGACAGAGTGAGGAAGGATTAGAACCACCGCTGGAATTCTACTTCTATCTGTGGCAGTGAGAGATTTCCCTTTACTTGCTGCCACAGTGACAACGGTTTCAGCAGACAGGAACTAGAGGAAGTTTTTAACAAAAGACAAAGACAGCAATAAGACAGTAGTAAGGGTTCCACGCCAATGGTGATGAGTCCAGAGTGATTCAGGCTACACTACCCCTTGATGCTAATAGTTGATGTCAGATCTGTAAACATTTTCAAACCTCATGGAGTCCAGGAATTGCTGAAGCCCTGAAGAAGTAGAAGTTTGTGAACTTCCAAAACGTGTTGGGTTACTTATGTTATTAACTATTCAATTAACACTATCTGGACGCATCAGCAGTGGCGTCACAAGGGGGGTGCGACCCGCACTCGGGTCCCACCATTGCAGGGGTGACACCAAAATGACTGACAGTCATTTTGGTGTCACTCCCTCTAAAAAGGCATAAAACAGGAATCACCAGCACTCAGTAATATCATTCAATATGTCCATTTAATCGGACAAATCGTCACAATGACAAATGCCAACGTTTCGGGGGCCACACAGGGTCCATTCCTCAGGGCGAAAAGATCTGACAGTCATTTTGGTGTCACCCCCTCTAAAACGTCGGGCAACCGTGTCAGGAGAGAGGAGGAGACCCGGCGGTATACCTCAGCCCGCCGGGTGAACGTCCCTTCCTCTCTCTGCCGGCGTCCATCATCAAGATAGCAAGCATCAATCAGATGTCCGCGCATCCACGATGACTTAATCGTGCACGCGCAAGGTGACAACACGGCGGGGTGTCACCCGGCCTAGAGACCAGGTGACACCCGGCCTTGGGACACCCCTGATTATCAGCATTGGTATGGAGTCCTACTACTTTTTACATATCTGGATTTCTATGAAGACCCCTTCCCCCGATTGGGAGTGGTTTGTTTTACGGGAGCTGCCTCAAAAACTGTTTCAGCATAATAATTAAGATGGTCATTTACTTTTTAAATTTTATTTAAGTTTTATTAATTTGCAAGTAATAACGAATAAACAGAATATAAATCACATAAAGATATTTAAAGATTATTGAAAAAGGAGGTATGACATAAGAACACTCATGTCCAATAATATTAGAAGAATATTAAGGATTGGAATAAAAGGGAAGGAAGACAATTAGACGAGGGAATGACAAATGACAAACTCTGGTTATGGTATTCAAACGTATTTAAATAAAAAAGTACATGGATGTTACCCACGAAATAAGTGAGAACTATAAGATGTATCGCATATTATGATACGATTTAAAGTGAATGAAAATCCATCGGATCGATAAATGAACACAGTATGAAGCTGAGGCCTTAAAGTTCAACCAGCTTGCCCATATTTTATAGAAAGAGGCGTAATCATCCCAATCAGAATACAGCAATTCTTCTAGAAGTCTAGTAGAGTCTAATTTTATAAACGGATATTGAGGGTATTCCAGTTGCCCTCCAGTATCTGGGTATCAGTGACTTAGCAGTGTTAAAAGAGAACTATGTGGTAAGTGTTTTTCTCTTAAGGGTCACAGGAGGACATATACTAGCGTCCTCCCATCAACCAAAGCTCAGTATATCGCGAGCTACAGCTTCCTGTATACTGAGAACGCCGCAGCCGGGACGGATCCTGACAATGCTGTTGAGATCCACCCAGCTTGGGGAGTAACAGGTGGCTCTGCCTATCTAGCGAGGGGGGGGGGGAATCCCTGCATGGAGCCGGGACTGACAGTCACCACTCTCTGCAGGGAGATGATCGAGAAGTGAGCGAGCGACAGTATGTGATCGCTCAATTCTCGATCTATAGAGCCGACATGTGACAGCTTCAGTGTCACATGTCGGCTCGAACTATGAGGATGAGTGATTTTCACTCACCTCATAGTTCTGCTTTAAGCATAAAGGAAACCAAAGATTTCCTATCTTTACTAGGCGAGTCGGAGGTAAGATGAAATAGGCAGATCCAAGGGACTAAGGGTAGTCGTATGCCACATACTTTGTGAATAATAGAAGGGACCGAAGTCCAAAAGAGTTTAATCAAAGGACAATCTCACCATATGTGGTTGAAAGTACCTGGCGATCCACATAATCACCAGTAGTGAGGATCATAATGAGTATTGAATTTATTGGACACAATACCATGTGGATATTAATTTATAATTGGTCTCCAACACGGGGACATCAATAGAGGAAGGGGTCGCCAAGGATAATATTACATTTGTTTAATCACGAGTAAGTTTGCGTTTTGAATTCCATTTCCTATTTGCTCATATAGATCGGATTATTGTTTTAAAAAAGTATGAAAGACAATGGGAGGGAACAGTCGTAGAACCTAATAGAGATTTGAATGGTGTAAATTCCTCTGGTGTTCTTAAAGGTTTCGGGATGAATGGATAAAATTAGACAACCGGTAATATTTCCAGAAGTCTAGAGGGAACGAGTCATTTATAATATTGGACATTAATATTTAAAGATTTCAACAGGGTTATTCACAAATGGGTGAAGAGTGTCAAGAAGGCCGGAGAAGTGACCAATCTAGGACAACATAGCTGAAGTGGAAAAATTCTCCAATTCAGCTCACTTTCCAGTTCAGCTATGTTGTCCTAGATTGTTCACTTCTGCAAACCCTTCACCCTTTTGTGAATAACCCTGTTAGTGTCTCTTGTACATATACAGCAATACAACCCATGCAAAGAGTTCTAGCTTTCCCAGCCTTCCCCTACTCTACTACTAAAAACATTTTTATTTCAGTCTGTGTTGCTTTTGGAGATTTTCCCTCAGTTCCTGTCTGGTGAAACTGTTGTCACTGTGAGAGTAAGTGAGGGTTTACATCTCTAACATGGCCCCAGATAACAATAACCTGACAGGTGTTCTCACCCTTCACCTCTTTAAAAACATGGAGGAACATACACTTCAATGCTTACAAAGACATTGTTTCCACAATTATCTGCCTCCAACCTTGTGACAAAAGTTTGGGGAATGTTGTTTTCTATTCCAGCATGACTGTGCACAAAGCCAGTTCCATAAAGACATGTAACTGTAAAAAAATAAGTCACGGCAATTGGACTTGCTGTATTTTTCTTAAAACAGCATTGTATGTGGCAGAAAATAGATGTCTCACCCCCCACACCTCTATTCAAGCTTGTCTTCTCCATTTTTACATAAATGGCCTCTTTCACACCTCTTTTGCACCCGTCCTCCTCCCTGTATAGGATGCGTACTTGACTGTCTTCAAAGGAGTGACCATTTTCCTTTAGGCTCTGTTCACACCTAGGCGTATCGAATATGCGCGTTTCCGAGGGCTACTTGGCTGTATCCCAATGGAAACGTGCAACAAAAACGCCACAAAGAAGCTCATATACCTTTTCAGGCGTAGGCCGTTTTGTAGCGCGTTCAGATGAGCTGAAATACGGCAAGGTGTGAACCATACCCATAAAAAACAATGGGATTTTCATGTTTGAGCGTTTTGTACAGCGTTCGTAGAGCGTACAGGTGTGAACCAGGCCTAAGATGTAGGTACGCTGCTGAATACTGAGCAGATTGTTTGGCTCTTCCATGCTGTGCCATACGCTGGTGTAGCTGCTGTTTTGTTTCACCGACATACAATTCTGAGCACTCCTCACTGCACTGAACTGCATACACAATGTTATTCATCTTGTGTTTTGGCGTTGGGTCTTTTGGCGATGGTGAGACATCACATTGTCTGCCACATACAATGTTGTTTTATCACCTCTCTCTGGGCAGGTTATTAACACTTCCTAACTCCAATTATGCAAATGCAATCAACACCTGGTTGCGACTAACAGATTATGTGGATTGGAGCGACATTCACCATATTTATTCCCAGATAATTTTTGTACAAGTCATTCTGAATTGAGAAAGCTGGTTGGATGACCAGTGAAACGTCTTCAAGAAAAATACAGCAAGTCCAGCTGCCTTGACTTATTTTTTACAGATACACCATAACCTGGATGAATGAGAACCTTCACAGACATAAAGGCATGCTTTAATGAGTCTGGTGTGAAGGAACTCAAGTCTCCTGCACAGAGCCCTGACCTCAACCATACTGAACACCTTTAGGGTGAATTAGAATGGCAATAGTGAGCCAAGTTTTCCCAACATGAGTACCTGACCTTACGAATGCTCATCAGCCTGAATGAACATGAATCCCACATAACACCCCAAAGTCTTGTGGAAAACCTTCCAGAAGAAGAGTGAAGGCTGTTATAGCCACGAAGGGGAGGCATTCCATAATATTGCTCATGGATTTGGAATGGACAGTCCAGCAAGCTCATATAAGTGTAATGGTCAGGTGTCCACAAACATTTGGCCATATAGTGGATATCAGAACAAATCTGGGCTGCATTGTAATAAATTTGTATGAAACATTCAATGACTTTTAAGTAGATACACACTGTGTCATTTTATCCCCAAATTGTATCATGGTGATTCTTACTCCCATATTTTATTCCTTTCGATTTTGCTGTACAAAATGTAGAAAAAATGAATGTAAGCAATGCATGGAACTGTAATAAATACATTATTCAATGATATTGTGCTGTTCCCTGTGTACATAACATTGTAACAAAGCTTGCTTATGGTGCCAATCTACTTCATAGAGGATTGTAGAATTGGTGAAGTTATTGTCAAAAAATGGCCATTATGGTGGACCTGTTTCCAGAAGACGCTCTGAAATCTGTAGTAAAGAACCAGCTGCACTCCTTACCGGAATAGTGGTAAACCTGCCAAGCAGGTGGGTGCTTGTAGTGACCACGGACGGCCCAGTGAACAATGCAGATCTAGAAAGGATTGTCACCAGCACACCAAAAGTTTTGAAGCAAAAAGTCCTTTATTGACAAATCGCCATCCAATACAAGCGCTTTCGGGGTCTCAGCAGTACCCCTTCATCAGGCTCAGAATGACACAGTAAAGCAAACCATCACCTTTAAATAGACATACCAGTGCATATTAAAAACAGACCACTCCCACCAGTTGCAGCTGGAACCCCGTATTTTCCCGCCATTCTGTACTCAAATTCTATGGATCTGGGGTAACCCCTTTCTATGAAGCGGTCAGACATGTTATTCAGTTGCTGTGTGCAGTTATCGGGGTCAGAACATATCCTCATCACCCTCAGGAGTGTGTTCCTATGGGTGGGTTTGGAGTATACCGATGTGCTGATCTTGCCTTCACCTATATGTACCAGAACATCGAGAAATGGTATTTCCCGTGTCGAGATTGTGGGATTAAAGACAATCCCAGGGAATAAACCATTAAGAAAACACACAAATGCATTGAATTCAAGGTCACTACCATTCCATATCAGGAAGATATCATCAATATACCTCATCCATTCGGACACATGTTCATGAAAATGGATAGATTTATACACAAACATCTCTTCTAAGTAGCCAACAAAAAGATTGGCCAAGGAGGGTGCTGCTGAGCTGCCCATGGCAGTGCCTCGTATCTGTTTAAATGCTTTGTTCTCAAAGGTAAATATATTGTTGGATAAGACAAAGTCAAGGCAGTCAATAATAAAGGCAGTGGGAACCTCATGTTGTCCTTCCTTACATAGGAAGTACTCCACTGCCGTGATCCCATCACTGTTGGGAATACAAGTATAAAGGGAAGAAATATCCATGGTTGCCAGTTTACAATGCTCATCAATGCTGTGTGTTCCCAATCTATGGAGAAAGTCACTAGTGTCCTTAATAAAGGCGGGCAATTTGCGCACCAAAGGTTGTAGAAAGAAATCGATGAATTGGGCCATCGGTTGGGTGTTAGACCCTGTGCCCGAGACTATTGGACGGAATGCGAGAGGGTTAGTGCCCTTATGTATCTTAGGGAGCCCATATAAAACCGGTACTCTTGCATGTTCATTCAACAAGAAGTTAGCTATACCATCATCAATCCACCCATTGTGAAGACCTATATTAATGAGGGATTTGAGTCCACTCATGGTGGATCGCATCTTTTCATATGTAGTAGGTTCATAGCTCGATGCGTCACTCAGTAGTGATTTGATGCCAAGGCTATAATCTTTGTAGTTCATAACTACAATGGCGCCACCTTTGTCTGCGGGTTTGATTATGATGGTGGTGTCATTTTGAAGGCTCTTAAGGGCCTCACGGTCACACCTGGTCATATTAGTATAGGACCGGGCGTAAGACTTATCCTGCGCAACATCAAACTTCACCGTGCGCGCGAATGACTCAATGACCGAGAATTGACCAGGGGGAACAAAATTGCTTTTAACCCGGAAGGGCAAACCTTTTTGTGTCACAGAGGGAAGCATCGCAAAATGCTGTTTAAGTTTCAATGTGCGTTCAAACTTAAACATCTCAACCTCAAATCTAAATGGGTCAAAGTGCCCCGTGGGACAGAAGGATAGGCCTTTGGCCAAAAGGTTGCACTCACCCTCAGTCAGTGGACGTGATGATAAATTAATCACCGGATTTTCCTTGGGGGATGTCCTTTGTTGTAATGGGACCTGGTTTCCACGCCTCGTCCTCTGGCCGCCCCTCCGGGATCGTCTGCGTCGGGTGCCCTGGATAAAGGGAAATTTTGCTCACTTTGTGCGGGTGTTGCGATATTCGGATGGTTAGAGTCGCTGTCCGTCGATGGATTTTCTGTGG